>NC_046383.1:34928045-35025857 GCF_011125445.2 Fundulus heteroclitus | reverse complement strand
CTGCAGTCCTTTGAAGAAGCTCTCTGAGTCCAATGAAGACAGATTGGGAGAAGAAGTCTGACCAAGACACGAACACATGTTTTTACTTTCAACAAGGTTGTCCAGTTGAGGACGTATGGACTTTCCAGCAGAGCTGATCCCACAGCATTTGGAGGCAAACTCACCTGGGTCCGCTTTGCTGGAGCCGGCGGCCTGCTGGTCCCTTTACGCTTTCTGATGCCACAGGGACAAGAGCACAGAGAGGGGCCTTTATTTTACCGTGGGCTTCACCGACTCACCCTGACATCGTTTTGCTTTGCACTGGCTAAAGGAAGCGGCGACAAAGTGCTTCACATGGGCGCAGAAAACAAGAACGAGGACGTGAAGCCAGAACCGAGGCGATTTCCAGACGCGGCAACACATCGGCCAGAGATCGGATTGGCTCTGCCCGGGGATCAGATTTCTACTTCATCAAAAGCAGGTAAACTAAAAATTTCCATCCTTTTCACTTTGTTAGAGATTATGAGATTACAGAGACCGGATGGCAATATCGGTTACCTTGGAGATTACAGATAAACGGGCTGTCGTACGTCTGGAAAGCTGCCCGTCGCGTTATTGTGTATGAGAACCCAGTACTGAAGCTAAAACACATCCCTCTTCCTATGGTAAAATATAGTTTTGGTTGCAAGAGTTGTTTTATTACTACAGAAGTCTACAGTAAAAACACCACATTATTCAGAAAAACAACCAGGGGTGACCACAGCAGGTCAACTATATAACAACTTCATAACAACCATCAACTGAAAGGGATCCACTTTTTTTAAAAGCTTAGTAAAAACCAGATGAAAACAGGAAATCGGGATCCCGTTCGCCAGATTAGGGAAGTTTTAACAACAAGCGAGGATTTTAAAACTCAATTAAATCCTAAAAACATTTAGGGGGGAAAAAGCGGGTGTGATGCCTTGAAATGTATTGAAGAGGGGGTTGCCATCGTCACACCACTGTGCTATATTATACATTGGAGTGCTGAGTTTGCCGAAAAACTGAAGTCACTGGCCGCCATCTTGCTACTCCCTACTCTCACAGAATCCCATAGGACTTGGTTGCAACAACAAGCAGTTTTCTGGCTGTGTGAAAACGTTTCACTGGTAATTCTACAGTCAGTGGATGTACTAACACTATCAACTACTAGGAAATTAGGTGCTATATTTTACATGTTATTCATGTATATATATATATATATATATATATATATATATATATATATATATATATATATATATATATATAAATGCAAAATATTTCAGCACATGACTTTCTCAGTACTTGATAGTTTTAGAACATAACATAAAAGTATATGGCATTTGCCATTTTAAAAGTCTTAAGCCCCCCCTGAACATGAGAAAACCCTCGTTATTCGATGCTGTAGCGCACATATTCCCAAGAATAGGGAGTACCAATATGGCGGCTGGTGGCTTCAAAGCGACTTGTTCTAACAGCGGGATGTTAGCACTCCAGTGTATTATATAGCTCAGTGCGTCTCACCCACAGGAGGGGAAGGAAAGCAGCCTGTTATGGAGCCCAGCTTCAACGATCTGTTAAATATGAAGGACAGCGACGCGAGCAGCGACAGAAGTCAACTTCGCCATGAAAGCAAACGGAACCCCGCAGGTCAGACATGTAGCCCCCGCTTTACCTCATAATGTTCCAGGTTTTGCTGTTAGCTCAGCTGGACCTGAACAGCTTCCCGCGGAACAGCTCAAGTTTTGGACCGAACCACTCCACACGCCGAGGGGGTGACAAGGATTTTAAAGAGTGTTGGCAGCTGAAGGCAACCGTCTCAATGAAACGCAGATTTCACATATTTACGACTCCAAACTCAAAGGACGCTGTAAAACCAGGAGTCATTTTGGAAACTCGTTTTTAATACATGAATCCGTCCATCGACCGAAACATGGATGTGGAATGGTCTGGTCCTACGGGAAGCGGGATGTCAAGCGCCGTTTCGCCATACTTTAACCAGTGCGTGTTTGTGTTTTGTGGTAGCTGAGTTTTTTTTAATCCACATAATTTACTTTTGATGGCTCTTATCTGAAAATATAGCTCCGACACAACACAACTGAAAGAAAAAATAAATAATCACCCACCGGCCACTTTATTAGGTACATCTGGCTAGTACCGGTGTTACACCGTATTCTGTCACCGTATTTAGTGACTCTGTTGCGTTTTCATAGCGGCACTTGGCCTAAAATAGAACACGAAACACCAAAAGTTACGCCACCAGAGCAAACATAAAAATGTTAATGTGCAGTCCCAGGCTTTTGTCAAAAAAAGTTTGATTATTACAGAAATATAGTCGTCACAGAATATGACAGCTGCTTTTAACCAAACTGTTTGGTGGCTTTTTTACTTCGTAAATTAAATGAAAAGTGATATTTATCCTGTGACGTAATGATTTTTATTAGAAGTAGTAGTAGGAGGTCAGGGAAGTTTTTGGCACCGGATATTGACATTTTTATGTTCGCATTTCTGGCGTAACTTTTGGCCCAACATCTTTTACTTTAGGCCGAGTCTAGCTATGAGAAAGCAACTGCGCCTCACAGAATAAACACAGAGTTACAAAATATGGTGGTAACATCAACAGGGCATTTGCACACAGAACAGCCGCTCACTGGGTATTGTTTTTTTTCTGTTCTCTGTAAAACCTAGAGATGGTTGTGCGTAAATATCCCAGTAGTAGTTGAGTCAGTTAAATCACCTTTCTGACCCATGATGCTTGGGTTAACTGCAGCAGATCATCTTGACTATGTCTACATGGATTGAGTTGCTGCGATGTGATTGGCCAATTAGAAGTTTGCCTTAACGAGCAGTTGGACAGGAGTACCTGATAAAGTGGCTGGTGAATACAAACCTTTTTAGGCTTAAAAGTGGAATTATTACAATTCAAGATGTCTTCAGACTAGGCAGAAACTAATCAGATTTAAAGGGAACCCAACAGTTTCTGATTATCAACTGTACCAAAAGCTTTGCTGCACAACAAATAAAAGCAACAGAGACGAAACATGAAATGTACAAATGCCAGTTTCCACAGATCTTTTAGAACGTATTTAATCTTTTACAAAATGATAACCCATTGATTAACTTCATTATATATAAAAAACATTCATTTAGGAAAGGTCCTTCTTGTTATTATAAATAAATTAAAACAGACAAAGCTTTCCTGTTATTCCTTGAGGGATCCGAGTTCTCAGAGCACAGCTAGCTCAGGCTGCATTGATGAGGTACCAAGCTTATTCAGGCATTCACAGTGAACACAGTTTAAATCCAATGGAATGTGATAACAACGTCAACATCAACATGGATAAGATGGTTAGTTTACAAAGGGTGAGAAATAAGACTTTTAATCAGACTAATAAATATGACTTTTAATCAGTTAGTACGTGGATGTTCCCACCCTGATTCCTGATGGAGCAGGAAAGACAGTCTCGCTTTAAAATTCCCACTTAGGACCTGATTGGAATCATCTTTAAAAATAAAATAAAAAAATGCATGGATTTGTATTGCAGTGAGAGGTTTGATCAAAGAAAACACACTTCAAGCATAAAGACTCCTCGGAGGTTTAGTGTTCCACAGATCCCGTTTTAGGAAATGCTTTAAAAACTTCACAAGCCAGATGTTGGCTTGCTGCTCTGCCAGTTTCCTGTCTTACAGATTGATGATGTTACAGCCTCCTCAGTGCATGTCCACACCTGTTTGCCACCACCTTGTTTCTTCATGTAAAAGCAGCTCTTGGGTCCTTCTACATACTGATCCCAGCGTACAGCTCATCTATCTGGGATCTGAAGTACTGGCGCATTTCGTTCCTCTTGGCTTTCAATGTAGGGGTGAGTAGGCCGTTCTCGATGGAGAACATCTCTGTATGGACGTGGATAGCCTTCACCTGCAGGACATGGGTTGTGTTAGAGGAGAATATTGTTTAACCTCAGTCACATTCACAACTCATGCACACTTTGTTACACTTTCATAAGATTGACAGAGGTACTATTTTGCAGTCGTCTTCTCTAGCACCTGTTCAAAGGACTTGAGCCCTCCCTCTTTGCCAAGCCGCAGCATGTCCTCCAAAATGGCCGCCTTGACCTCCTATTTAGAAAAAGAAAAAAGAAAAAACGTCCTCAAAAAACTGATCTAATTAAAACATTCTAAACCAAACAATACAAGTAAAGTGAGAAGTATCGGGTTTGCCATAGTTATGGAAATATGTGATTACTTGTTATAATAATCAGGCATTTTTATGGAAAACAATAAGAGTTACCTTTTAATCCCTAAACTGTGTCTTGGGAGTTTACAGAAGGTGGGGGTTAACTCTGAGGGATAACACGTACAGCTCTACAGGGTGTTTGTTTTTAAGGTCTGAAAGCTATTTTATGGTTCTTGAGGTCATCTGGGTGCTAACTCAGCCTTACTTCACGAAGACTCTTGGGAGAACAGTCCTCTTTGTTTGGGAGCAGATAGGACCTGGAGCCTCAATGTCTGGGTCCACACACCCCCAAACTAACCGGGAGGGACGGTCAGTCTTTTAAAAGATGTGTTTGGGTAGTGTAAAAGCAGACAAATCGCCTGCAGCATCATGAGGTAGGATGTCGGGTAAATGTACTAAATACGGCGATATGGTAACGTAAGTTTATGTCTCCTTTTGAAGTTCCAAATGTAATAAATATTCGTATTTTAAAGGTTTGTCTCTGATTATTTGTTTCTCCTTTGCTGCCAAATCTTCAAACCGGGTGAGATGGGCCTTGGGGAATGGAACTGGCCCAAATCTTAACACCATGAAGTTATCACTGTGAGCAAATCAATGTGACTCAACCATAGCATAATGAAAGTGACGTTTATGAATTGGTAACTATTCGTGTTAGGCATCATGCTGTGGAATTTCTCAGGCATTTTGACCTATTATTATAGTTTTAAAACTGCCATCAAGAGGGTTGAGCTTCCAGAAAACCTCTATAAATCTTCATGACAATTCCATTAAACTTCAGCTAGTGTAACTATCTAATCGGTTTAGTGACTCCACGGTGTTGGTGAGCTTGGGCTTTGAAGCTGGCTTATGGGGTTCTGATCAGATGTCATTAACTTGTTCTAGGGCTGATCAGATACAAGTCGACAGCTTCAGCAACGACTGACCACTCGACTGATCAGACCTCTGTTAGTTGCTCCACATGCTAAGAAGTGCAGCAAAGTTGAAAGCTCGACTCCATCTGCTGATCGCTAGCAGGACGGCTGTTTATGACAGAGAATCCAACAAGGATTTCAATCTAACCTGCAGCCAGAAACCGGTAATTCCAATATTTCCCCTCATAGCTGTTTGTTTAAAATCGGCGGCCGCATAACCTGAATTCAACAATGCTGTTTCCAGAATGGGAACCATTCCAGGTAATCCGGTGCAGGAAGGAGAAGAAATCAGATTCGTAGGTGGTCCTCAGGCATTCAACCTGGGATTGTTTGTGTTCGTACAACTAAACTACTGAACCAAGATATTGCTATCAAAACTAAATGACTTCCTGTCCAAGTGTGAACAGAGACGCCAAAATGGAGGATGTCAAGTGTGAATGGAGCCAGGCTGACTGACACTGCAGGCGTCTTGCCTTTTCCACCAAACCCGTTCCAGTGCTAAGCCGGTCCTACTGGTTGGGGCGTCTAGAGAATCTCCACAGCAGCATCTGTCCTCAGGTTTTACTGTAGTTAGACGTTCATCGTGTAAACCAAACCAAAGTGTGTTCCTGTGGCTAAACAAAGCTATTTTTCATAATAAGCTCATCACTGCCTACCAGGGTTTCTACACATCCAAACAACCACATTGGACATGTGTCCAGACTCAAACAGCAGAGCTGCTTTTCCCCAATGAGAAACCCTCGACACACGGAAGACTTAACATGCGCTTCCAGCTGGGGCACAATCCTCAGGCGGAAGCAAGGCTTCATGGAGGGACTTTTCTTCATTTTCTCTGACATAACTGGCTGTGTCTCTGGTAAATGAGACGTTCTCATGTGAATGGTCAACACTCACATGCATGCCATGCTGTTCTGTTTCCATACCCTGCTGTGCAGGCGCTGGAGGAGCTGCTGCTTAGCAACGGCTCTGCTCCTCGTTGTGCCATTGGCAGAGAAAGGTCGCTGGGTTGTCCCCATTTCACTTCTTATTCCTACTTTACAAAGCATGGACTTGCCAAATCAGTCAGTTTCTATTATCATATTACATGTTGTTGGGTAAAAAAAAAATTTTGGTACCAATTTACAAAAAGGCTCCCCTTATAAATGGCTGATAATTAGTTTATAGATATGTTATAAATGATCTGTAAACGCTTTATAACTCATTCATAAGTGTTTATAATACATTAATTAAGGGCGACCAGGAGACAAAACTGACAGTTTGGGCTTACAAGGTAGTAACTTAGTCTGAAATGTTTAATATAAGCAACTCTAGATAAATATTTAGTTGAACAGATTAAATTAGGCTCACTATTTGGCAACAAATGCATCAGTTTTGTCTCTTGGTTGCCCATATCTAATGTATAAGAAACACTTATGAATGAGTTATAAAGTATTTACAGATTAATTAATAACATCAATAAATATTTATTAGCCATCAACAAGGGGAGCCTTATTGTAAAGTGGTACCCATGTTTCTTAACCAGACTAAAATTAATTCAGGCATAGCTCCTTTAATTGAAATTCCTCACATTTCTAGCTTGTCCCAGACTGTAGGAACTTTGGCGGCTGATCTTTGGGTTTGGCCTGTTCAGCTGCCTGTCACAGCAGAACTCATGACTTTACATTGTTTAAACCACTCTGAGAGGAATAAAATGAAATAATGAAGACACTTTTAATTACAACGAGAACCATTTCCTCTATTCCTTGGTAGCAGCAATAAGAGTTTGCTGGAATTACCGCTTTGCCACACAGCTCCTCGTAGCTCCCCTGCAGCCCCAGCGTCTTCTTCGTCCAGCCACACAGGAAGTCAGGGTCAGGTACCACCACCGCTACCAGACAAGCCTGGAGACGGTGCACGGGTGATGGGAAGGTAGTAAGGAGCCAGGTTCGACCCGTCTCAACAGGCACATGTCTGAGATGAGGTTCCTGCTTTCAGGGTTACTGACCTGCAGACTGTCTCCATGCACAAAGACCTGGACCACTGCCTCACTCCTGATGTACAGGTTCTCAATCTTCTCAGGAGCAATGTACTCCCCCTGGGCCAGCTTAAAGATGTGCTTCTTCCTGTCGACGATCTTCAGCGTGCCGTTCTGTGAACACAAGGTAACGCTGCATCAGTATTTCCTGCAACACAAATGCTTCTGATAAGCAGGACACGGTGCTGCGGTGTGAAGCCGGAGGAACCTACAGGGAGCCACTTCCCGATGTCTCCAGTGTGCAGCCATCCGTCGGCATCTATGGTCTCTTTGGTCTTTTCTGGGTCATTCAGATAGCCCCGGAAAACGTTTGGACCCTTCACACACACCTGAAAGCACACGCAGAGGTGTGAGGGAGAGTCAGAGCGACCTAAGGCACACGTGATTTCATCAGCTGGTGTTTGGGTCCCACCTCTCCTTCCCCGTTTACAGCCAGGTAGTTCATCTCCGGGACATCCACCAGTTTGATGGAGTTACAGGGCAGAGGAGCGCCGACGTGACCTGCCAAGGAGAGGTCACTCTAAGGCTACGTTCACACTTCAGGCATATGCGACCCAAATCCCATCTTTTTGCCCACATGTGACATACATCCATCTTATTCTTGGTAGTGTGAACGGCCCAATTCCAATCTTTTCACGGCTGAAAAAATCCGATGTGTGCCACGTCCACGTGTGGTACTAACTCAGATACGTATCAGATATTTTTCAAAGCGTCCGCTGTCTGAGCGGTCATGTCGCATCTTATCTATCTTTGACGTCACTCTCCTGTCTCTCACTGCACATCCACACACAGCGTTAGCGCTCCACAGAAGACCGTTACTTCATCTCGCTACGATGTGGTCTCAATGTTTTCGACTCCCGTTTCTAATAATTAGGAGAGACACCGGCCGGTATAGGCGGGGTTTTTTTTTCTTTTTTTACAAAACTTAATCAAACACTTCTAGAAACAATTACATTCCCCATTACTTCCATAAACAGTGTCCTGCTCTGAGAAGTCTCCTCCTGTTATCTGCGCTTGCAGTCACTTTGCTGTATTGAACCGTTCAGACAGCAGTATGACGACGATCTCATTTAATAGTAGTAAGAACGGCCACCCCAAAAAAAATCTAATTTCAGCAAAAAAAAAATTGGAATTGAGCATCAAGACCTGCAGTGTTAATGTTGGCAAAGTTCATGTTACTCTGGTGTATCAAATCATTACCTGCGCTAGAGTCTCCAGGGAGGGTCATGGTACATCCAGCCGTGCACTCCGTCTGCCCATAGCCTTCATAGAACTGTCAAAAAGCTCTGTTTAATATGGTTCCGATTATATTCATTTATATTACAAATGCATGAGAGTGCTACACTAAGAAGTGACTGGGTGGCGAGTTAGTCTGCATTTCAGTCCAGATCCAGAATTCAGGGAATGAAAGATGAGAAAGAAGTGAGCAAACCTTGAACTAAAGGCAGCCTGTGAGTGTTTATGTTTTACCTGACAGCCTACAGCAGCTCTGAGGAAGGAGAAGACCGTAGGAGACACGGGCGCTGCTCCTACAACCATGAGACGCACGCGGCCTCCGAGGCTGGCCTGTAGGGGGCAGCACAGGATCGCTTGTAAAAATCACAAACGGCCTAATTCCAGCCAAGACAGCAACAACCCCTGGCACGGAGGAGAACCCTGACCAGAAAAGTCTGAGGATGTTTATAAGGTTTGTTTATAATCCTAAAGGGTTGTGCTTTAACAGAAACAATGCCCTACATGACAGCTATGAAAAAGTCTTATGCTTGAAGAAACTGACTGATTTATCACGTGTTCTGCTTCAGGTCAATTTGCTGCTTTGTGAATCAACCTCCAGTTTGCTACCCGGGTGTTGGCATTTCATCCCTTCTGCCTTTCCATTCAGACACATGAACATCAGGTTATTCTACTTTGTAGCAGGATAGTTTCATAAACTATGGACATAAATAGCTGTAAAAATTCTCATATAATTTAATTGTATATCAGTTTTTTAAATCTTTGTATTAGATCATTGTTAAGTTTGGTTCTGATCCACATGTGGGCCGGCTCCCCTTCATAAAACGACAGATCATGATCCCTCTGTCAAACATATTAACCTCAAAGTGAGAAAAATGACCAGCCAGCAGCACTATTTATCCAATGAAAATCTAAAAGCATGTTGAGAGCACTTATAGGAAACGTGATGCATAGGTCTTCCTGCCGCCAGCATCCAGTAGAAGAGGAGAGATCAGTGTGCTGGTTCTGTGTACCTGGACCTTGTTGAAGATCAGTCGATCCCAGATGCTGTCTGTTCTCACGATGCCTCTTGTGATCTCTGCATTCTTCCTACTGTAGGCCAGCTCCAGCAGCCAGCGCTTCACCGAGGAGTTGGCCTGCCCAAAGATCTGCACCCCCACAACACACACACAGTGAAAACAAGGTAACCTCACCATTGCCGGTCCTGCTTAGATCAAAGACTCTTGGCCAAACAACGAGAAAGTAGCACACATGAAGCCACCAGAGGAAGTTCCAGTGGCCCGCTCACCTTATCATACATCCTGTTGACAAGTCTGGGGACGACTGGGAACACCGTCGGTCTCAGTGTGATCAGATCATCTGACAGCTGACGGATATTCCCCTGGAAAAAGCCAATTCTGGCTCCGTGCACCAACATGACCCCCTGCCAGACAAATCCAGCGCAGGAATCACTGAACAGAACGTGCCTGCAGTGGAGACCGTACAGCGACTCAACGCTGACGACGGGAGCAGCAGCGACGTACCTGGACTACCCGTTCAAACATATGAGCCAAGGGAAGGTAGGAAATGTGGACATCGCTGGGATCCAGGGGACACCAGCACTACAGCATCCAGGGCCAGGGCCAGACACAGAGGGCAGGAAGCAGAGACGGCAGGGTTAGTGCTTGCAGACAGAAAAGGCAGCATGGCAACTTTTGAATTTCTACCAGTCTACCACTGGAGAGAAGAGGAAGCAACTCATAAACCTTTTACTCTGCAGATCGAACTCATGAGATAACTGACGCAGCACGTTGTTGCAGCAAAGCAATGCTTTCCAACATGGTAGACACAAAGAAAAATAACATAACGGACTAAAAAAAAACTTCTCTGTGGTGCAGAGGGACCAAAATGGCCCAAATAAAAAATGCAGAGGCATGCAGGGCTGTGTGTTTGTTTTGGGTGTAGTTACTTTTACACTCTGTTTATGCTGTTGTTTCCTGCTCATCAGTTGTGGTGCCCCCACATTTCCTGGATGAAATAGAAAATCTCCCATGCCTTTTAAATCCTCTGACAGATTACAGCTGATACCTCTCTGGTATCACATTTTGCTGCATTGCAACCACAATCATCAATATATTTCTATAGGAACGGTTGAGGTCATGTTTGCAGGTTGCTACAAGCCAGCCAAATCACAACCAAGATTAAACTTTTGGGCCTGCATGGTGGTGGTAGCATCATGGTGTGGGATGCCTGATGGGCAATCCTGGAAGAAAAGCGACTAAGGCAGTGAGACTGTAGACTGGGATGGCTCAGATCGAAGCATATTCATGTATTAGAGTGGCCTAGTCAAAGTCCTGACCTAGATCCAATCTCAATGAGCGTGGACAGATTGTCACTTATAAAAACACGTGTATCGGGGCGCACTCGTGGCGCAGTGGGTAGCGCGACCCATATAAGGAGGCCTTAGTCCTCAATGCGGTCGACCCAGGTTTGGATCCGACCCGCTGTCCTTTGGCGTATGTCTCTCCCATTCTTACACCCCCTTCCTGTCAGCCTACTTTCATTAAAAAAAAGCGAGCCACTAGAGCTGCGAAAATTTCCCCCCACCCCCAAAAAACAAAAACAAAAACATGTATCCTTTTTTTCCCACTTGGTGGTCCATGCCAGAAAACACTGAAGTGGCTGTAACGTGGGCTTCTAGGCCTGGTCTCTGATCTAATAAGACACAATCCAACAGAAGTGCAGATCAACAGCCTTACTACATGTGCAGCCATGTTGGATTTTCATGAAACTCAACTTCTGGGGGCATTTCCAGTTGAACTGAAACAACTAAAATGCAGACCTGCGGATATAGGCATGATATCGGGAGCGCCTCACCTCAGTCAGTTTGATGAAGGAGGAGCAGTTGGACACAATGTTCTCGTGTGTTAACATCGCTCCTTTGGGGTCCCCTACAAAATGCACATAGCGGGATCTAAATGTAGGTCATGATGGAAGCCATGCTGTGTGCCAGTCCATGGGCGCGTGTTACCTGTGGTTCCGCTGGTGAAGCAGATGACTGCCAGGTCATCGGGCTGAGGGGGCTGACAGTGACCAGAGTGGATTAATGTCGCTCACTTTTTCATTTCATAGAAGATTCTGAACATTGATGGTGTTTACTTACAACTGGCTGCTCATAGTTGGCCTGTCCGATAGCCTGAGGAACAGAAAGGTAAAGTCTTAGGAGAGCAGCAAGGCGGGAAGCTGCTGTGAGTGTAAAACAGACGGTGCATCAGGGGGAAAAATCCAATCTGATTTCAAACTAAACACAATCAGAAACATAAAGTTGAGGAGAAATGAAACTGACAGAAAAAGTCTGAATAAAAGGTCAGAAACAAATCAGCAAAGAGGAAATACAGGCTTTGAGGAAGAAGCTAAATCTGCAGTATGAGGGCGACAGACTGATGGAGGAGTCCAGGCTGCAGACCTCCATGTCCTGCAGGCTCAGGATGTGGACTCCAGCCTGCTGGCCCCGTTCCACCAGGCTGGCACTGGGCGTCTCCATCAACACTATGGTCTTCACTGAGTGCTTCCCCTCTTTAATGCAGTCCAGCACCTGGCTTGCCTTCTCAGTGACATCGCACACTATGGTTGAGATGGAAGCTGTGGAGACACAAACCCAGCACGCGTGAGAGCTTTGACCCAACGGCTACAACCTGCAGCAGTATGCGATGCGAACCCTTTGGACTTTTTCCACATTCTTTATCATTAGACGGACAAACGCCGGTGTATTTTATTGGGATTTTATGCGATTCACCAACACAAATATGTAGCTTGTGATTGTGATGTGGAAGGAAAGAAATCTGTAAAGTGGGGCGCTTCCCTCCATCACAACTTTGCAGAGCCCTATGGGGGCATCTCCATCAGCTATGCACATCTGGAGACATTTTTCATTTGTTGTTTCTAGCTAAATGGACCAAGTTCAGTCAGACTGGATGAAGAGCAGCAGTGCTTTCCTGTTGCTGCTGATTAAAGGCAGGCCCACGTCATGATGCTGCTTCTCCATGGGGACGTTGTGCTGGTGATGTGCCGTGCTGCTGTGGTGTTTTGCATGAAGGCCAAAGACTGCTTAGAGAAGATGAAGTTCTTCCACACATCTGATGTGTCCGCACATTTTCTGGCAAATGACACACAGGAGTCTTCTGTCCATAAAGGTCAGATTGGGACCAAAACTCTAACCAATCCCTGCCTTTCGGACCGTACGGCAGTGATTGGTTAGAGTTTTACAGGGCTGCAGCTTTCACAGCACATCTGATGTTTTCACCTCCTTTTTCTGAATACATAACGGATTGACCACTGTCAGGATGGAGGACCATTTCACCCAGTATAACAAAAAGTCTTTCTGAACAGGATTACCAACTATAGCTTTAATGTTGCAGCTCCAAGCTGCTTTTTTCACATGGAAGAGGAAGACTGAACCGATTACAAACATAAAAACCCGACTTTTGCCTCAGCTTCTTCCCTAGTTTCTCCTCATGGGGATCAAAGTGAGGCAGTCATTGGTTAAGACACCACGGCATCACTGGTCATGAACCACGTCCACTTCCCCTCCTCACAGTCACCGACAGGAAGTTACAGTATCCACCCACCTACTGTACATCCTGCACATGTGGGGCTCTCAGACTAAAGGGGGCTGCATACAAACCCAAACCTTCCCAATTTTTATCTGTAGAAGAAAATCGATGCTACTTTGTGTTGGACTAGCAACTAAAAACATAGTGGTCTGTGGTTGTAGTTTGACAAGTTCTGAAGAAGCTGAAGGGAGGTGGATCATTTTGCCGAGGACTCTGCAGGGGTTTACCTCTGTCTATGATGTAGGAAATGGCCTCTGTTCCCAGGGTGTCATAGAGAGGGATGGACACCAGAGAATAGGTGTAACAAGCCAGCTCACTGATGGTCCACTGTACACACAAACAAGCATTGTGAACGGAGAGCAGAGATATCATTAGTGACATCATCTCCAGTCTGCATAAAAAAAAAACATAGAAGTTAAAAAAGAAGGGACTTATTTAAGTTTGTACCTCCGGTCTGTTCTGAGAGAAAATACCAATGTAGGGGTCGGTAGTTTTTGAGTGTCCTTTATGAAGAAACGCAGAACCCAGATTTTCTGCTCGCTTCATTACCTACCACAGAGAGAGAGAGAGAGAGAGAACCTGTTAATGCAGCCACATAGGCTGTGCTAAGCTTTTAGTGAGGCAAAGGAACAGATCCACAGCCAAAAGGTAATGATTCATCATAGGGTAAAACAGTAACTGGCACCTCGTTGTAAGACATCCACTCGTACACCTGCTTTGGTTTCCTGAAGCCCAAACAGGGACCGTTATCTAGGAGATGAAACAAGAGCGACGAAGGGTCAAAGTGACAGGAAGAACAACAACTAGCGGCAGTTTCAGGAGGGCTTTAAATCCTCCCATTCATACGTCCGCCCTTCCTTCTGCTGCTGATAAGCAAGGATCCGCTTCCTCTCAAACACAGAGAAACTTCAGGACAATGAGGGTCTGAAACAAGCTTCTAAAGGGAAAACTGAGGCAAAGCAGAGGGTGCTGTGCTTCAGAGTGCTGACCGTGGAATTACAGCCCTCATTAATACAGATTGGAGATGTGTAAACTAAGATCTGTCACGCTCATCACATTCCCCGTGTGACTTACCGGAGACTCTTGCACCTCTAACGAAGCACTCGTACAGAGTTCTGGCATCTTCATAGATGTGAGTCAGGTAACCGTCTCCTTCCTGAAGCACCGAGCGACGCACAAACTCACCGCCCTGAAAAACACAACGTTGTGAACGCTAATAAGAATCATTCCAAGACGTGTTCGTCTTGACAACAATTATTTATTTAGTTTGAATTCAGTTGTCCCAGTTTAATCATCTGCAGTCATTTAATTATAAGCTGACTTGTCTGTTGGTTTGGTCTACATATGAAGTCTTAGAGAGACTGCTTTAGGAAAAAGAACTTATTTACAACTAAGTGAAAGATTTATCCAAGAATAGATTAGAGTGTTTGACAGAGTCCAGTTTGTTCAGGTTAATTATAAATCTTCCTCACTGTCCAGAGTTATTTATGGAGCACCGCAGGGTTCAGTGCTTGGGCTCATTCCCTTTACCAGGTTTTTCCACTTGGTCAAATTATCAGGCAACATGGGATACATTTCCTGTGTAATCCTAGGGGCGGACAATAATTCAATTTCAATATATATCGCAATGTGATTTTATGATATTTCAATATACATTACAGTCTAATATTACAGCATTTGTCACTGACGGACGTTCTGGGTTTTATGCGTTTTATGTTTTAAAGCAAATATTGGCAGTCTTTCTGAGGCTTTTATTTTGTTTATATCGATATCGTAACTATATTGTATCGACTGAAATCAAGAATTATATCGTGATACAAGTTTTGCCCATATCGTCCAGCCCTATGTTATCCCTATGATAAACAGCTGAACTCATCATGAAAGTAGTAATATATAGAACCATAAAGTCATCTTTGACCAGGACAGGTAATTTAAATCCTACTAAAACAGAAATATGGCCAAAACTAGAACTCTTCTGCAGATGATAGAATTGACCCTGTCCTTCTGTGTTTACCTCAATTTAGGTCCAAGAAAAAATAACTGAAGGAGCAACTAACCCTGTGTCTTTTGTTTTTCAAAACACACATGTACATCTAAAAAATTAGAATATATTTCGTGATAAAGTTCAATATCTTTTGTCATTCATTTTATAAAGTTTAACTCATAGATTCAGTGGACGCAATGAAATATTTCACGCCTTGATTTCTTACAATTTTGGTGATTATGGCTTATAGATAATGAAAAAAACAAACTTTAGTTTCTCAGAAAGAAAAGAATATTGCAGAAGATCGATAAAGGATATTTGAAACAGAAATATCACATTTCTAAAAAAAGGTGGTGATTTCTATGCACTCAATATTCCTTTTGTATGAATTACTGCAATAATGCAGCGTGGCATGGAAGAGATCAGCCTTTGGTTCTACTGAGGTTGCAGATCAAAAATCAAAAAGCATTATTGTCCACATGTGTTGCCATAATGAAATCTTTGGTGAGGCAGACACCAGCTCAGAATGCACATAATTACACATTACATGCAGAAGCAAGCCATGATCTTTCCTGTTTTTTTTTAAACAAAAACAGTTGATTTCATTGCCCAGCAACATCACTCCCTATATGCACGCTTAAGAGTGCATATAGTCCTTAGCAGCTAATGGACTCATTTTCAAATCAAAAAGATAACAATACATTTAGAAGTGTGCAATTCAGAGTCGTCTTTTACCGTCTGGGGCTAAGGGTCTCACTCAGGGGACCAGTAGGGAAGTATGTGGGAGTTGAACCCAATGCTTTAACCACTGGGCCACCACTTCCTCAAACATCCATCTATGTCTGTCCTAGATGATGCATCTAAAGGAGCCACTTCTGCTATGAAGCCTCTACTATTTTTAACACAGAAAGTACTTCTGGATTGGAGCCTCTGTGTCTTTTGTCCATCTACTCTTGTTTTCTCAAACCCTCAGTCAGTTGTGGCGGACGGATGTTCACACACAACCAGGATCTGCAGGCGATTTCTTCCTGTTAAAGGGGAGTTCTCCTTCCCACTGTCGCCACATGCTTGCTCAGTATGAGGGACTGCTGCAAGTTTAATGACCCAATGCAATCGTCTAGGTTTCTTTGGCACATGACTGCATAGTTTTATAGCCAGGATTAAACAGGAATGGGTTTAATTAAAATCATTATATGTACTATTTTGTATAGAAATTTAACCGGTTTGCCATATAAAGTCCCTTGAAATGACATTTTCCATGAATTGGCTCTAACTGAAATTAAGTTACCTGTATCTTGCAGTAGACAATGATTTACATCTCATTTAAGCATCTTTTGAGTGGGTCTTACTGGCCATTTCTCAAACCTGTTCCAACTTTGTGACTTCAATTTGTTATTAAAATACATTTTTATCTCATTATTGTGTAATATAAAAGCTCTGATTCTTAAAAGAACACACCAAGACATGTATTTCAACCCAGACATCACAACAGTGATGTTGCCAGATAGTTCAAGCTAGCAGCCGTCATTGCAGCCTAATGCTTCACTGTTAGATTATTTCCACCATAATGTAGGACGAGGAACTGGGTGCAAATGGAAAACTACATTTTTTCTTGTTTCCTAAAAAGCTTGTGCTTATGGCAATGCTTTAATGCATCTCTTGTGTACGTTTAATTTGAAAATCAGGTCTTTACTTTGTAATTCATATAAAAAAAAAAAAAAAAACATGTTAATGTTTTGGGAAACGGAGCAAAAGTTTGACTTATTCAGACATGGAAAAAGCTGAAATCAAAGCGCATATTTTTCCATACAAGAATTCTAACTTTTGGACTTTAACTCACCGGAACCTCGACCGACTGCATGTGCAGGTCGCAGACTGCGGGGAGGGCTCTGGGTCGCGTAGCCAGGTAGTAGGTGGTTGCAGCGGCCACTGCTCCCATGCTGACCAGCAGGGGGGTGGAGACATTGCTGATGTACTGGGAGACACCTTCCACGTCTAAGAGCTTCATTTTCTCTAGGAACTCCTGGCTCAGCATGGCGCTGCTGCTGCTGTGGGCCGAGTGTCAGCTGAGGGGTGTTTGGGCCTGAGGACAGCACACAGGTGTTGGATGTATGGTTTGTTGGCAGATGCTGGTGAGGAGGAGATCCAGACAGAAGACAAGAACCGTCAGTCTTGGTGTGGGTGGAACATGTGCATGAAAAGCAGTGTGTCTGCAATGAAAGTGACGTTTA
This sequence comes from Fundulus heteroclitus, assembly GCF_011125445.2. NCBI lineage: Eukaryota > Metazoa > Chordata > Actinopteri > Cyprinodontiformes > Fundulidae > Fundulus > Fundulus heteroclitus. Next base: position 35,008,655 of record NC_046383.1, on the reverse strand, counting down.
ATGCCCCCCTTCTATTACACACAGCAGGAACCGAGGCTGGTTCAACACTCCATAGTTTTGCCAATCATATGAAAATGATTCATAGCACCTAGTTTTTTCTCATCTTTAACCAAATGTCAGTTTCTTTCTCTCCAGCCTTGTCGTTGTTCACCGACACGATAAGGTGTGTCTACATGTTCACGTGTCATTAGCACCTGGCCTCAAAGAAATAAACAAACTGCCCAGGGGTGGCAGACATCATGAAATATTCTGATTGGATAAAGAATAAGTTACAAAGCATTAATTGGCCACCGGGGCAGGGGGATATTGAACTAACCAGCCTCACTAAAAAACCTCGTCACAAGTCTACATGAAGCTAGTTAATCTTTTACATAAAAAACACCTACTAGTGATACTAGCAATCAGTAGTTCTGATTTCTACGTTTAAGTTTTGTCATAATGTATGAAATGCCAGACCCAATTTTCTAAAAGTTCATTTAAAACAAAAACCTCTAGAAACTTAAAGGTTTTAGGATCCTTTCACTCTAAACCTGTGTTACGCTGCAAGAAATTGCAATTCATTGAACAACCACTGCGCATCAAAAGCTGATCAATGATTTGATCTAAAAAATAATCACTTTGTCCTTCAAACTTTGCTTTCATCAAATAATCTTGCATTGACAGCCATTACAGCCTTGCAGACCTTTGACATTATAGCTGTCAATAAGTTGAGATCATCTGATGTCCCTGTAGCATTGGAGAGGAGGGGGGTACAGATATACCTTACATCTATGAGCAGACTGAACGAGTATGAACTCAAACGAAGGATGGGTGCCATCATGGCGGAAGGAGCCAACCAGCTGCTGACACTATGTGGTGTACAACAACTCCACCCACATCTGAGATTCCCCATTCAGCCAGCCTGGGCTTAGAACCAGCTGGTTCAGCGAGTTCCTCTCCTTCTGATTCAGGTTTCCAGACTACGGCACTAGAGAAAAGTTCAAGCTGACTCAATAAAAAGCTCCGTCCCTCATTTCCGTAGAAGATTAGACGCTGGTGTCTCTTCCTGCACACATCCTTGCACGGTTTAAAGTCTAGTTTTGAATCAGTGAGGCAATGCAGATGTGAGTTTTCCCACCACCTCACGACAGAGTCAGTAGCTGGAGCGGCTGCCTGACACACATTGAAAATAAACAAGAGGGCCGAACAACACACATCGTCGGATAACCGACCATTAACGCCGACTGAGACCCATCTGTTAAAAAAAAATAAAAAATCCTCCCATTAGATTAAAATTTTTTCAACAAACCCCTAATTAGGAGGTGTGGTCCAATTGTGCTCAAAGCAGAGGAAGAAATATATCGTGCTTTAACATAGGCGGCCATACTCGCTGATGATGAGCTGATAAAGTGCATCTAATTAGCTGGCTGTTGGTATTTTTCTAAAACACTTTGGAAGCAGGACCTTGTGGAATAAAAGCCCATTCCAGTTGTTTGAAGGAGTTCTCCGTTTACCCCGCAGCTACCTGAGGAACGTGTGAGTCATCAGCAACGTTTACCTCCAGAACACAACAATAAACTAAGTCCTGAAAATCAGGATGTCTTCCACATAGATGAGTCAGTCTATTGTGAATCACACACAGCCCATGTACTTTGAAGTGCTTTGCAGCTAATTCATTAAGCAGAACCAAAGATCTCCAGCACCCTCTGCAACAAAAAGCAACTAAATAAGCAACAAGCATCAACCTCTGCCCCATCACACCCTGTGGCATTATTTAAGACTCCTTAGAGAAACTGATCTCATGTCTGTGGATTACATAATTGGGATGCATCTTAACAACATTTCAGCGAAGAACGACACAGGTTCATTTCTTTTGTACAAAGCGAGTATTGCTGATTTGGCTTCTCACTGTAGATACACTCCAAGCAAGACCAAAGGTGGAGATTTTAGAACCGGAACAACTGCAGCTGAACTCATGTGATCAGTACAGTCAGATCTTATATCATGTACTTCGCTGGATTTCAGGTTCAGCCGGTGGAGTTGGACTCAACCCATCCTTCACGCGCAGAGGAAGGTGGAGTTAGGGAGTCCCTGCTGCAGTTGACTGACTGCCGCAGGGACAGATTATCGCCATCTATGGAAATATTTCAGCAGACACGTCAAGACAAATAAAAGCTGCCAATCTTTCTAGTCCTATGGTCACATAGGATCTCCAGGAACAACACAAATAAAATTAACTACACTTTAACATTGGTCAAATCCAGACCCAACTCTTTTCTCCAAAACCACGTCTATCTTCATCATCCCTGATGGGCAGAATGCTCAAATATCCCATCCTTAGCCATGAGGTGTCCAAACGTTAAGTCAGAGGAGGAACAGAGATACGAGAAGCTATGTGGAGGTCAACCATGTGGGAACATTAAGTAGACAAGAGGAAGGCTTTCATCTTCAAGCTCTTTCTAGCTCTGTCTGCCATGGAACCAGCTGGGTTTGGAAATGTCAGCGTTGAGCTAAGGGTCTAGCATGTTCTCAGGTCTGCTCATGAACCTGTGGTTTTACTCATTTAAGCCTTCATATAAGGCTCCATCACTTCATTATCACTCGTTTTCACTTCTCATGAATAAAACTCAGTTTTACAGCCGCTGCTCTCTCTCTCTTTCTTTCTCACACACAAGGTTTTGAAGTTGCGTCTTCTAATGACTATAATTACTGCTCTTGGTAGCAGTCAGTAATTATAGTCAGTAAACATCGGGAATGCTGTTGTCATTATTATCATCATTATCAAACAGTAACTGAAAGCTGTATCTGTATGTCAACGCTTCACAAAGACTAGAGATTGTATATATGCCACAAAATTTTTATGGGTAATCATTAATGACATTTATGACTTATTATTAACCTATTCATTTAAAAACAGTTTTTTTGGAGCTTTTGGAGTGGAGGAGCAGTTTAGTGAAGCATGAAAACAGTCTTAATGTTGCTGAAGGAACTCAGCGGAGCTTATCTGACAGCCGTGTAGCTGCAGAACCAAAGAACTGGAAGTGCAGGACTGGAGAACAGCGCTTTGACTTGCGGACAGCATTCCCCTTTAAGCTCTTTAGTCCGTCCTTGTCCGGGCAGGAGTTGTGCATTTGGTTTTATTGTTTCTCTGACAGCAAGAGTACACACCAAGCTCTGAGGCCATTGTTCCTGAACGATGGAGGCGTGAACGGCCCAGCTAAGGCTAAACCATGGTGCAGAGCAGCAGCTCTCTCTACAATCAGACATAAGCCACATGTGGAGGTCGTTAAAAACCTAGAAGAAAGCGTGACCTTGACCACTACAAACGTATTTGCTTAAAATGTGGAGTGACGGGTCAGCAGACTGTAAAAGTAAAAGCACAACTAAAAACCCATTCCACGGTTTATGATAACAATGAAACGGGAACTGGAAAAACAAGTACACAATGAAAGCACCAGGAAGACTGCCAGGTCCTCGTCTACTCGCCGCAACTACAAGCCGGTATCAGTTCTAGATGTCGAGCGTACTAACCTGGAACACAAAGCAGAGGCTGTTTACTGTCTGCTCTGTGCTGACCGGTCCACGGACAGCGGCCCTGCCAACGCTGCTGCTGCTGCTGCTCAGCCACGAGGAGGAAGCGCTCGCACACTGCCGGCACAAACACCCCACAGAGAGCGGTTAAAAGATGAGTAGCCAGAGGCAGCCTTCCAATCACACGTCAGGCACACATCAGGGAGCGCTCTGATAGGCTGACGGCTCCGAGACATTCAGCCCGTCTGAATGTTTACATTTTGGCCTTTGAGACGGTCAATGAGCGTGATAGGACTAGAGACGAGGGGAGCGAGTGGGGCTTTTTAATGGCTCCTCTATAAGCCCCCTGAAAGCCCCCCGTTGACGGGCTTCGCCCCACAGGTCTGCGGCGCCGACGCCTCCGTTCAGACCGAGGCCAGTATCACCTGGAGGGAGTGGCAGCACTACGTTCCTAGCAGACGGCGCCTTGAGAACGGGATCAAGGAGCAGAGCTCAGCCGTCTCACCTCTGCCTCAGTGACCTATGACCCCACCCCCCGCGCGGTCAGCTGAGATGATTACACGGGCCGAGATAAAAAGCTGATCAAAGAGAAAGCTGCAGCGGACATTGAAACTTGTTGTATAAAACTTAATCCTGCTGGAGTCTATGCAGTTCTGTGACGTGTAAACCCTGGGAGCCGCCCTTCAAGGCTTCCCTAAACCCTGACTAATGGCTTCTGATTAACGATTTAATGCTACAAAAACAGAAGGAAAGCCCTGAATCACCTCAACTGACAGACACCGACCATCTGCTGATTTAAATATTGCAACAACGATTGAACACCGAAACCCGAGCGGATTTCTTTTCAGGCAAAAGCTCCATGATTAATGATGGGGAACAGGTCTGGAACATGACGTCAGGACAATCACTAACGGACTTCATGGATGTTTGTTAAGTGGTCAGCTGATGGGAGTGAGTGTAAGAGATAAAAAGAAAAGGTCTTATTTGACCGCCTTATGCAAGGCGGGATTATCAAGTAGGCGAAAGGTGAGACGGGGAGGACCCCCGAACCCCCTGTGGGTCTAGATGGATCCTAGAGCGGCTATTCCTTTGTCCTCCTTTATTCCCTTAAGCACAACCAGAAATGCCTTAAACGTATTCATAAGTTACGATGCCTTGCAAACGCTGCGCATGCCGCCGTGGCCACAGAGAGACATGGTGGTGGCAGCATCATGCTTGGGATGCTTTTCCTCAGCGGGGACAGGGATGCTGGGCCATATTTAAATTTACCATCCCAAAAACAACATATTCGGCATATTGCAGCTAGCTAGTAGTATTAGCCAATATCTCCGCACTGATGGACAATCCTGCACCTTTTGAGGCAGAAACTACTTGCCTTGTGTGGTCGTGCTCTGCAAAGGCAGCACAAGCTGGCAGACAGAGGCAAGAATGAGCAGCAGCGTCGTCATCCTGGGGAGTATGAAAGAACTCATGGCGGGCGTTAAACATCCCATGGCGGGCGGTGCCCCCATACCGAAACTGCACAGCTACGGAACGGCAAAGCTTTCTAGTCCAACTGTTTTTAATATTTGCTTTTAGCTTCTATTTTCCCATGTTTTGTTTCTACATTTTATTCCTACTTGCTTCTATTGTGTTTTATTTCCCTACATTTTAATCACGTAAAGCACTTTGCATTGTCTCTGTTCTGAAATGAGCTATACAAATAAATTTGCCTTGCCTAAAGCATGTCTGCAACCCACAGCTGAAGCAATGGCCACTTATATGTATCGCGTCTTTCAGCGGCTGAACCAAAATGTTTGGCTGAATTAACTTCCAGTTAACTGCTTTTCCAAAACCGCTGAATGACGCCAAACGGCCGGTTTTATTGGTGTTTATTTTTCTGCATCAGAGTCAACTTCCTTTGCCTCGTTCGTTGGCTACAGATAAGGAATTTGACTTTGGATTCTAGCGCTCGCATGGTGTTAAAAAACAAAAAACAGGCAGACAAGCAGAGAATCAACTTAGAATCTGTAACTGAAATTTTTTTTTGGATAAAAGATAAGAACAGTGTTTAGAGGAGAGGCTTTATTTAAACAAACATGCATTAGGGCTGAACGTTTTTTTATTTTTATATATATTTTTTATTGTTTATCTTAATATTGCGATTTAATGTGATTTTTCCCACTTTAATTTATCATGGCTTTTTAAACATATACAGACAACAAATCAATTTGTTTCCTCGCCGTGCGGATTAATTCCTAAAACACCCACAGCGTCTAAACCTGGAGCAGAAATGATTGCGTTCTGCCTACAATATATTTCAACTAAAATTGCAATTCTGACTTTTCTCTGCATTAACCACAAGCAACAAAAATGGCCTCTAAATAAAGCTGTTTGTAAACAAGGACCATTTAAAACAAGAACTTTTAATGTTTCTATTAATCAGAATATTATTCAAGAGAACAGCTGTTAATTGATTTGGACGTCGATCCTTGTTGAACATAAAGTGCAAAGTGCAACCAACAAGCAAGTCTATTTATTAAACTGATTGACCTGTACTTAATGCTATATATGAGTATATAAACTCTAAAACAAGTAATAAAGTTAGATTATCACACTGCTGCAACTGTCTTCCCTTCCATGTGGAGGCAAACCCACTTTAAACATTTTACAGACACCTAAAGGACGCGTCTAATTCCCTAATTGTTACAAAGCCACAAATTACAGACCTCTGCCATTCGGAAATTGCGTTTTTTAAAATCACGATTATATTGAAAATGCGATTAATTGTGCAGCCCTAATATGCATAACTGTGTATCCGTACATACCAGGAGTAAAAAAAAAAACGCTGAGTTGGTGCAGATGTGCTTATTGCATCATGCAGAGTAACTTGCTACCCTAAATTCCTATGGATGGAGTCTATGTGTGGGGACTAGGGCTGGACGATATAGAAAAAAGGCATGTCGATAAAATAGAAATCATATTGATTGATATTGATAATTATCAACAAATACAAAACATATACTTGACCCATTTTTACATACAGAACACTGAATTCAAACCCTTTATTCAGCCAACTTTTTACCAATACTGCAAGTTTTTCAAAAGGAAGTGTGCTCTCTGAACTCTTTAAAGGGGGCGGAGCTTGATTTCTGGGTCTGCGTTTGTGATTGGTTGGGAGGATGTATCGACTGTAATATTAACCTACATGATAGGCTAGAATGCAGAAGGAAAACTCTTATTCTACTGAACTTTTTATTGACCCTTTTTTTCTATCATTGATATACGTCTAACGATCGATATATATCTTTATTGAATTATCGTCCAGCCCTAGTGGGGACCATCTCAGGTCCCAAGAGAAGGTGGTTCGCAGGAACCAGAAGTGATCCACAGTAGACACATAGGCCTTTTTCACCAAAGCGGCTCAGTTCGGATCCAATTTGGGTTCCTGAAGGTGTTTTTGAACCGCTGTCGCGTGTTTTCAACAACTTTCTTTCAGCTTGAAGACAAAGAAACAGCAAGCATGGCGGCGAACACGAAGAATCTTCAGCGGCCTGCTAGAAAACAAGTGTTGCTGAGGATAGTGGGGGCTTCTCCTGAAGTCCAACCGTCATCTCCACGGTCTTTGGCGGGTTTAGCTCCAGGTGGTTCTGAGCGGACCCAGCCGATCCACCTCGCCTCCCCATGCGGACCCTCACCACCATCAGGGGTGACTGTGGCTTGATGGGTTCAGTAGTTGTCTTGCAATCAGGAAGTTTTGGGTTCGATTCCGGCATTCCCTTGTCACATGTCAATGTGCCTCTGGGCAAGGCACTTAACCCCAAGTTGCCAACCAAGCTGCAATTCGGTGAACAGTATGACTGAAAAAACACTATATAACTTGAGTCCATTTACATCCTGGATCACAGCGGTGTCGTCTGACTTTTCACAGCCGGGTCCACTGAAATGCCAGTGTGACCCGGAGAGAACACGTCCTTAGGGGGCACCGGTGTTTGTTCTTGAGAGGGGAGATAACAGTAATACTGCTTTTAAATTATTTACGCATTTGACGTAATTATTTTAGGGGAAGATTCAATAAGTTATGAATCTTCCCTGTCTTGTGGCCCAGCATTGACAACACAAAAAATCCACAAGTGCCACAGATGCACCATAGACAAGTAATTTTCAAAGTAAAGTCCTTTAGTTTGTGGTTTATTTCTCCTTTGCAAGCAAGCAAACAGAAATGGACAAACATTTTCCTCCCTGCTTCCCTTGCGCTGGTAAAAAAAAAAACATACGCCACCCAGATGCATGCTGGTCCTACCACTGACAGCCTATTTATAAACTCAATCTACCCAAATTGCTAAATAACAAAAAAAAAACATAATCTCAAAACAAATATCAAACAATAAAGTAAAATAATTAACCTTAACTTGATTATTCACAAAAATATTTTTTTATTAATTAATAACAAAAAAATTATTGGCTCCTACACCCTGTTTTAAGGTGTTGAATTGTTCCTCAAGGGCAATAAGTGTATAGTGTTTATCAAATTCAATCAATAATAATTTTAGAAAATTGTAATTTCCATATTAACCAAAAGCAAAAAAAAAAACTAGATTAATGGAGCTAAATATGGGGCAATCCTGGAAGAAAACCTGTTTGGAGGTTGTAAAAAACCTGAGAGTAGTGTACCACCTAAGCAGGACAACACTGAACACCGAGCCGAAGCTGGAATAGAAGGGTGAGCATATGCATGTGTAGAAGGGACCGGCTTCCCTGTTTGAGTCCCAACCGGGCCAGGGCTCAAACAGCGATGCTTAACATTCACAGTTCAGTTCTGCCACAGACACCTGACTGACACGGGACACACAGGCTGACTTTTACTAAACATGAACACATGAGCCCCAAAACAAATCAAGATAACTAGCAGTGACTCCTGCCGGTAGATAGTATTCACTGGACTCACTGGAGCACACTTGGTTATTGTGGACTACAACTAAATTATAGGCAATAAGTTCAAATCATTGGTTGTAAATGTAATTATATTACAATATACGCTATGATTTAAACAAAATTAAAGTATAACTTTGTTTTGCAGCGATTTCTTACACACCGTGTTCCTATTATGAATATCTGACTGCTCACAGCAGAAAAATAGAAAGTACGTGTTGAACGCTGCTAATTAAAGCTCTTCAAGACAACTCGCAATCAGCTAAAAATCATTTCTAGGCGTATTGGTTGATGTTTCTGGTAAAAGAGCGCATTAAAGGTTCGACAAAAAAAATAAAATCCAAAACGAGTATATCGTTCAAGGCTAAAAACATCAAAAACAGGAACCTTCTTATCACAGGAAACCTTTCATGTTTACGGTTTTGTCACATCAGCGCATCCTGTGACCTCTCGTGAACTACGAGAGAAGAAATATCTTCCCCAAGTCCACCATAATAATGTGTTTATCAGCTTCTTTCTGATCCTAACGCCTTTCTTACTACTGTGTCAGCCTATTTTACGAGCCCAGGCTGTTAATGTGTGCTTTGAGCTCGCCACCCGGCGTCTTGTAAATGGTTCTCTTTCTCTGGGCCGCCCGCTCCACCCATTCTTATCAGGTCAGAGCGCCCCGACTGACGCCGCGGCGGGGCGGGCGTCAGTCCAGCTGTCATCTGTTTCTGCACCACCGCACGAGGACCCAGCCAAACACCTCACGCGACCAGAGGAAGCCTTTCTGCGCGCGCTTTAAAATTCATTGGAGCCGTGCGTTTAACTACAGCCAACAATGAGCGAAAACTACGCGTAGACGAGCTGCGTTGTTCCCTGGAGTTGCTGCTTCCGCGGGATGACAGACCGCGGCGAAACTCGGCACGGAGCTTTCTTTACGCACACAGCGTGGCTTCACGCGGACGAGTAAACACAGCAGAGAAGAGACACGCGGGCTCCACGTTCAGCCAATTACCGCTCGCCTTAAAAGACGAGCTTCAAACTAAAAACAGCGCACTGTCCAACGTGACACTTTTTTAAAATATCGCTAAATTGCAACTTTTTTTTCCTCAGAGCCACTTAAGATAAATCAAACTATCGGCTCACTTCGTTTAGACTTCTGTAGTATAAAAGTTAGCAACGGGACAGTCATATTATTCAGCGGTAATAACCCAGTAACGTGAGTGAGAAACTTCCTACCTGCTCCTGGATGAAGTTCGCCCGTGGTGGCTTCCAGTCCTCCACCACGCGCACCTGCATGTGGAGCTGCTTCGTCATGAACGCTATTTCCGGGTCTACCCTTCGAAATAAAAGCCGAAACATTTCCCTAAACGCTGCTAAAACGGAACAGCTAGCGTGTAGCTAGCGCAAAGCGATTACCCTAAACATTGATGTATGAATTAAAAAGCATCTTAATCGCTTGTATTTTATATATTTGTGAAACAGAAGCCTTAGTAACCTTACCTAGAGAATTCCTGCACATTTATTTTGAAAGCCTATCATCCTGTAGCTTGTGCAGCGTGGCATTAAAGGCAGATACGAGCTCCACCAGGGGTGTGTTATCTTAAAGATGTTAACCAGACTCTGCACTCTAAACCTGTCAAACACACCCTGAGATATAATTGGTCACTTATAGGTCAAAGGTCACTAGGCAACAGATCAAAAATTCGTCCATTACCCCACATGTTTTAATCAGATTTCTTCTTCAATAGGGGTTACTTTTATCTTGTACTGCCAGCGCACAATGTGTGAGAGCGCTGCAGGGATTTCAGGGTAATTTGGCAACAGTACAACGCAGCGGAGTGGTTTGTGAAACCGGAAAGTCTAAAATAGGCAGATTTATAAATCTAGCTATCAAAAAACTGAATGCCTGGCTGATGTGCTCCTTTAAGTTGGGCTTTCAAGTCCAAACGATGTTAACCAGTTGGCCCCACCTGGAGTATAGGCGATAAAGTCACCATTGTTCCAGTGAAATATTTAGGAAGAATATTCTCTTATTTGACAGAATGACAGAGGTTGTATGGACAAATTGAGATGGTTAGTTCAGACACCAGAGCAACAGTATTCCAGTATTTCCTCCATGTAATGGGTATCAAAATGCACAGACAACCAGTCAGGTGGAACTTTTTTTTAACAGATTACGTGTCATCACCATTTGCTTCACATACTTAAAATTTGGTTGATGCACGTACAGTAAAATCCCCCAGAATCAGTCCAAATCGAGCCAAAGTCACTCATCCGCCATAGCAGCTGATCAGCTCCATTCTTGCGCCTCTTGTGACGTCATAGAGTCGGATCCAAACAAAGCAGAGTTAGCCATTTTAATCTGAGCCATGCTCTAAACAATTTGCCAAATCCTGTTCTGGAAATCCGTGCGTAATCACGCAGCTGGGTTTTTAATTCTTGGCATTTGTTTGGTGAAGAAAAAGTCTGGGGTCTTTAACCCAAACCTCATCTCTCTTACTGCATCACAGCACGCAGCCATTTGTTGCTTTATCCTGGTGTTCTAGACTAGTAGAGCTCAGTGGTGTCAGTAATGAGCCATGCGCTGTTCCTGAGACGGTCTGTCGCTCAGATTAAGCTAATATTTAACCAGGAGTGTCCTGACCTGTGTGCATGCACCTGCACACATTGTAGTTCTTGTGCAATACCAACTGCTTGTAGCACCTTTAATGTGAAGTTTCGAGCTCATCACTATCACCAGGTCACCAGGAATTGTTAAATAATGAAGCAATGAGTTTTGTTACACTTTCTTGGGGTGTAGCTTAAGGACGACAGCCGCTGGGCATCGCAGGTGTTGCAACCCTGATATTACTGTGTAATATGGTATAAACAATTGTTACGAGATTTGGAAGATAGGGTTTTGGGAAACCGTTTGCATGTCTCCAATGAGACATAAGACGTAATCACACACTGGAATAAGCAAGTGTCAACCGGAATTTCAGGAAATGCTGAATAGTTTCTTCCAGAAAAGGCCATCTGATGGGGAAAAAAAAAAAAGGGGTTCTTGTGTCTTAACTGAACAAACCCAAGGTCAAACGTCTGATTGATTATATATATATATATATATATATATATATATATATATATATATATATATATATACACACACACACACACATACACGTCTATCTAGCAAACAGTGCACTGTCAGTGTAAACTGTCAAGTGGGGACATGTGTTTCTAGTTATTTAATTGTAAAATAAATATCATACAAAATTTTCTTGTAAGATCTTTTCACACTATATTACCTTCAAATTTATTTTTTTTACTTTTTAGAGAAATTGCAAAGAGGGGACTTGGATTCTTAAACGACATCTACTTATCCAAGAGGGGGCCTCTGTTGTAATGCAGTGGATCTGTCTGTGCACCAGTTTCTTCTATTGAATGATTACCTTTCTCTGTGATCCAAGCATTTTATAAATAACCACTATCACTTCAAATAAATAAAGCTTAAACTGTAATTCAGAAGTAATTTGGCATTGATATCAAGGGCTGCAGTATTACCAACAAAATAATGTCTTTCAAATATATAACATTTTATAAAACCAGTGTGCTTATTTTAATTTTAAGCAAGGACTATAATACTTTCTTAAGGCTATTTGGACATATTTAGGGTACTAATTTTAAAGTAATTCATGGATGTAGTCAGGTCAGAAAATAGTTATCTTTTTGTCTAATAAATATAATGTATCATTCAAACTATAGCATGGAGGAACAATAACTTATTGTTTTAAAATATCTCAATAAAGCACTCTGTTATAACACAAGTTGTCAATATATGTCTGTAATAACTTCAAAGGCTCAGCTGTAGTATATTCTGTTACTAGTATTAAGGTTCAAATAAAGTGCTACCCAAATAAATATATGATGCATTAATATACTGTCAAGCTGTCTTTAAAATTTCCTTTAGACCTAGAGTTTAGACACACACACACATTCTTAAAAGTGCTTTCTTTAGTCGTTGAGTTGTCAAACGAGTTCAAATAACACCAGTAGGTGTTTCTAGCAAAGGAAGTACTTTTCTTCATCATCCAACCTAATGTGAATGTAGTGGAACCAATAAAAGCCCATCGGCCAATGAAAATCAGACAAATAGGCATGACTAGAAGTCATCTCTATATTTAGATTTTATTTCATATAAAGTCAATATTGCTAAAGCAGTGTTTTTTTTTTACATCCAACATAAACCAAAAGGTACATTTGTAACATTTCCAGTTTAAGTTTTAACATAAATATGACTCCAGTGTTAACCAACGTAGAAAAAAATAAATTTCATATCATGTTTGGGAAAGCCGGACAGTGTAATCTGAAAATGCTAATTAACATTTGAACGGTGGTCATAGCACAAAAAAGAAAAAAGAGAACTATTTGAAGCCAGCTTCAAATAAAGCTCCTAACGCAGCAGAATTGTAAATTGTGATCATTGCATAAAATAATTTAGTTCTGGAGCCAGTCTCAGCATAAACAACATGCCAGTTCATATACTGAGCTGAGGAATGATCAGAACCAAGACCCAGCTTGGCATTGTTCGCTTCGCTTTAAATACAACTAGAACTCTGAGACCCGTTAGAAAAAAAAACATTATACACCAATAAAAGCAGTGCAGATGGTTTGTACCCTAGATTATGTGAAAGAATCGCCATACTGATATGAATTCCTGCAACTCGGTAGCTTTCAAATGACGAGATCATTGCAGGAAGTGTGCAGTTGGTGGGAGCAATGCTGCTTCTGGACATTTACACTGAAACACAAGCAGGCGTCTGTTTTAATGTTGGTTTTGCATCAAATCAAAAAGAATCCTCCATCTTTACGCCACGTTAGACCTTTACTTGTTTCCAGCCAAATTCTTTTACATCATATGTTCAGCTTTCTTCTGTGTCAGTCTACCATCCTTTGCTCCTGCACAGGGCCAGTCTTTCAAAACAAGAGCTTACAGTGCTGTTAAACGCCCGCAGGACAGGCTCAGCTAGAGCAGAACGAGCAGTGGATTCCTCCAGTCAGGTCACTGATGACGCCCTCTCTCACAAGCCTTTGAAGGAACTGAGTCTCTTTGCCCACGTTGTGCATCTTCTGCTGCTCCATCAAACTCATGGGCAAGTGGTCGTAGTAGTGCAGCGGCGCCCTCCCCTGGGACAGGTTGTAGCCGAAGCCCGCCAGGCTGACCTCGTCACACAGCAGGCTGGCCAGATTCAGTGCGGAAACCCCCAGGGTTGGTACGTTCTGCAGGGAGAATGTTCTCTTTACATTTTAGAAGCCACTGGAAACGAGATTTACTACGTTGACCTTAATGTCAGCGACTAATCTTAATGGGTTTATCGCATGTTGCTTTGGCCTTGATTTATGAATTGTGCGCGAGTCCCACTTCCCAACTAAAGGGCTATTTCAGTTGTAAATAAAAAGCTTGATTAACCTGAATTCAAATATTCAACACTGAACAGACATCATTTATCGTTATTGGAGTTATAAAAACCCTTATTCTATCTGTGCGCTTCAGACTTTGTGGCTTTCAACTTATAACTTGATGTGATGTAACTTTAAAATCAGAGATTTTTTACTACAGTCTCTAGTTCCTTCTTGATGACAGACGTAGAACTGGTCTGATGGTTCTTTCTAGGGCCGCACCTACAACACTGATTTAGAATTTAATGCTGCAATTCATAAAACACAACAACAGGGGGAGTTACTGCTACACCAAGTAGGAACACGTGTTTCCCAGACAAGTGGGAAAAGCACAAACATGCTTTTCCCACCATGCCTTTGGATATCACAGATCAACCGGCTTCAAAACTGGCCCCACCTACAGTAATAGCCCTGAGTGGATCAGATGTTGCTACTAATGAACCGAGCCCTTTCCCACAATGATTCAGAACGATTCTCCCCAAAAAGCAACGCCCGCTTCACAAACGTGCTCCGCAGAAGAGCTGGATGTGCAGACATGTTAACCTCCTGCGACACGTTTTCCCTCCGCTCTGATTCAACAGGCGCTACAACCTGGTTCCCACACTGCAGCTGGTGCAGAACTAACATAGCTGAGCATAAGCAAATCTGTGGTTTGCCGTCTACTGTTGCTTTACGCTGCTTTTTGCATAACCTGGCATTCCATGCAACCCTACCTGGTCCCAGCCCCACAGGCGCTGCCTGGGTTGAGGGTATTTCAGGAAGCCAAAGGCGGTCTCTCTGATGACCAGAGGGTTCAGAAGCTGGAACCTGGAAGGATCTAGAGGAATGTTCTCCGGAACCCTCTGCCAGAAGAAGAGCCAGTCCCACAGAGGCTGCAACACAAAGCAACACTTGGGTTGGGAAAGAGCAAACACTCTGATTACATGTTAGCTAAACATCACATGACAAAGCAGGCAATCTGTGAGAACAAACACAATACTGCATTTTGGGTAAACACCGCAGACTTGGGGAATGCTCCCAAACTGGTAGAGATCACAGATCTCTACCTCTACCAGATGTTATGAGATCTACAAACTCAAATCATAACATCAGGGTTAATGCATGTTTTCTATGATTAAGCTACTTTTCCAAACTGCCTTCCAGGTTCACTACAAACTCCTGGCAGATGTTTATACTGCAGCCATGATTTCAAGGTGGAAAAAATGCAGACTGGAAAGAAAGAAAGAAAGAAAGAAAGAAAGACAGACGTGTGGACGTGACGAACATGACTGATATGCCACACTGTCATCTAGCCTTCTATAAACACCTTCATCCTCACACAGACATGGAAAGAGTACCTAAATAATGTACTCAAATCAATGTACAGTTACCTTGAGAACATTTTACTTCATAAGTAGGGCTGTCAATGAATTTAAAAAATGAATCTAATTAATTACATACTCTGTAATTAATTAATCTAAATTAATCACATAATTTTTGCTGTGAAAGTATTTTAAATATTTAAATTCAAATGATTCAATGAATAATCAGCATTAGATACATTACAGTTCAAAAACTCTTTTATTCACATTTCATGCCTTCAGACGTTTTAACATGTGTCGTTGTGGCATATGTGGCACACAGTAACCTAGGGGACACAATGAAAATAAATGCCTACGACTTGTTTGCTCCCGGTTGCACACAGAGGCATTCCAAATCGTCGGATGTACGTTTCTTTCCTTTACCGAAGGACGAAGAAAGACAAAAGAAATGGAAATTTTCAATGAAAAAGGACGCAGGCAGACAAATCCCAATCGAGCAATCATACCCCGACAGAATTTGCAGTCTACACTTCATCTACGGTAAATACAACTTAATTTTGCACTAGTCATTGTCCTGCTTAAATAATTAAAGCCAAGCGGCGTCGATCGGCCCTGCAGCCAAGCGCCTTCGCGCACCGCTGGCCGCCAGCCACCACAGAAGCTGTCACGCATTTTCCCCGCCCGTCCACCGGGCGATTCACACCAACCCGTTGGGCAGCGCTCGCCCACGACTCACAAAAAAATCTGGTGCAGATCGGTCGATGCAGCGAGGAGATACAGCCGTTGAATAGTGATAATGCATTTGGCCACCGGGCCGGACTAAATCGTTTGGCCAGCATTCACAGACTCGCTATCTGGACTGTATCTGGCAATCTGATACCATCAACCATCAACTTACTCTTAAAACGATCTTGTGATACGTTTACCTAAAGAAGAAAAATACGTAGAGAACTCGTCAGTTTCTCTGTTTGCGTCTGCCGCTGTGCTCGCCTTCTGCCTTCCAGTCCGGCGCGCAGGCGCGAAAAAACCCGGATGAAAACAATAGCAGTGAACTACCCTATACGACATTAATTAATATGCAGAATTTTTTTTAATCCGTTATTTTTTTTAATTAATTAATCGAAATTAACGCGTTATTTTGACAGCCCTATTAATAAGTAAAGTTAGCAGTGTGAACTGTTACTCAAGTAAAATTAAAAAGTACCTCTAAATTGTTACTTTAAGATTATTTAGGTACTTTATAAGCAGAACAAAGTCCCTTTCATGCATTTCACGAAGGAAGAGAGGATATATTGGTCTCCAACCGTTCCCTATGAATGAAAATGTTACATAAAAATAAAACATGTCAAAATTTGACATTGTGAATATTTTGGAGGTAAAACTGAAATTCACATTGGCTGTTAAAATGTTACTTAGCCTGTTTGCATGGTCGCAGCCTTTAACATTACCCAGATGGTGATCATTTACCGACTCCTACACATGTGATCAGATGCTGACTGGTCAGTGACAATGAGGCCGTTTTTAGCTTTAGATTACACCCAGTAAATCTAAAAAGCATTAGCATGTCATGCGCCACTGTGTAAGAACAGTGAGCGGTTTTCCACTAAAATCTAAAACCTTTCTTACTAACCTCCCCATGCTCGTGTAAGACTGATGCAGAGAACTCGATGGCTTTAGGCAAACAGTTTACATCGCAGCATAGAGCTGTTGGCTTTTTTCTAACAGGTCCCCTTAAGTACGGCCATCAGGTTTTCTCCTCTCTTGGTGGTCAGCTT
Organism: Fundulus heteroclitus; assembly: GCF_011125445.2. Classification (NCBI taxonomy): domain Eukaryota; kingdom Metazoa; phylum Chordata; class Actinopteri; order Cyprinodontiformes; family Fundulidae; genus Fundulus; species Fundulus heteroclitus. The sequence continues at coordinate 34,991,731 of NC_046383.1, read as the reverse complement.
CAACTGTAGTTGGTGTTCTTGCTAGGCTAAATAAGGTCCAGTTGATGAGCCTCCATGTTGGGATCTGATAGCTCTGAGCTCAAACCCAGCCAATGGACCTCTGCTGTTGTTTCCAGGGGTGTGTTTGGTTTCTTCCTTACCCTGACCCCATTTACCAACCCCGTCCTCACATTAGGTTGATCTGGAAGAATGTTCTGTCCTGCACATGGTGATCCTCCATCTCTTAAACCACCTCCAGATACAATGTTGATGACGCTTTTCCATCCGTGTCCGATGAAGCTCTTTAAAGTGAAGCTTCCTTTCCTGATAGTTTTTCTGCCTGTAAAGGTGTCGCTGGGCAACATGTCCAGATTTTAAAGAGATAGAGATTTTTTAACAAGAGACGAGACTATATTGTTTATATCGAGATGGTCTATGGTACGTTCTAATTATTTCATGGTAATTCTTCAGCTGTTTCTCATACTTATCTTCAGCTGCTAGTGAAAAACGTGTCTGTGAGATATTTGGGATAAAGCTTTGATTCAGAGATGCCTTTTGCTGATCACTTCACCAAAAGAAAAACATGGAAATATCTTGATATGCATCGAGATTCAGCCTAAAAATATGGAGATTTTATTTTTGGTCCGGATCACCCAGCTCTAGTGGTAGATTCCTTTTTATGATGTGAACAGCAAACAGGCTTAAATGGGAGGCAGCCGTACATTCGCTCAGTTCTTTCTGAAGACGCTTCAACACCTCTCCGGGAGTCTTTGTTGGTTCTGGTGGCTCACATTGGATCAACCTGCATTCAGAGCGCTGCTGTTTTTAAGGACATGGAGGCCCATCCTCCTGGAACCATTCTCAGTCAGATGCAAGTTACTGACCCACCCGTTACTGCCCTGGGTCAGCAGAAGCTAATGCTTGGTGTGAGTGGAGAACTTGGTCCCTGAGTCATGATGAGATGCAGATGTAATCTCTTTGGAACGTGTTGGAGGACCGAGCTGTGAACACTGGGGAGATGGAAGCACAATCCTCCCCTCTGTTTAGTGATGGCTTTTCTCTTTTGACCAAGATGGCTTTATTCAAACCACTTTCAAACCCTCTGTTCTCCCTATCCAACATCTGGACATCACTGTCATCTAAAGCGTGCCCTTTGTTCTTGAGGTGGACGGCTGAATGTTGCCTGAGCTGCTGGCCCTCCTGTGCTGTGCTAAGAACAAAGGACACTTCTGTTTTCCACCTAGGAAACCCTAACCCTGGTAGCAGCAGATTGATAAATGCAGGGAAAAAAGATTGCTGCTAAAAAGAGACTCTAAAAACTAAATCAAAATCTCAAAGCCTGTCTGGTTACTCCTATTCACCCAGACGTATCAGCTTGTTGCTTCATGTTTCTCACTCACTGACTTCAGACATACCAGACACACCCAGGAAGCATTGCACCCGATGGCTTCCCCTTGACACTGAAGCCAGAGCCACTCACCACGCCGAGCTTCTTGATCATGGCTGAAATCCAGCTCAGGTCAGCCCGTTTATACACCACAGCTACGAACACAGCGTGGGGGTCTGTGTCGGTCCAGTGGACAGGCGTGCCCTCAGGGTAGCTCATTCTGATGCTGGTTCGATTTCCCACGTCGGCGCTGAACTCTCCCAGAGGGCCGCTGTTCAGCCTGACGGACACACACACACGGAGTACAAGCCCAAATCTTACTGAAGACGGAACAGCGGAGGTTTGGAGCGCTGCCGCCACAGACAAAGATGCAAAACCACAAAAGCAAACAACGACTCTGCGGTTTATCAAAAGGTCATGTAAAGCAGCAGCGACTGGGAGCAAGCTGGGTTGCCGGGTCTGACCTGATCACGGTGCTGAAGCGGTCAATCAGCCGACCCAGCTCCAGGCCCTTCAGTATGCCTCCGTTTCCCACGACCACGCAGCGGCGACATTCACCAGCCGCCTTCTCTGGGAGAGGATCAGAGCCAGGAGCTGGCAGCTGAAAAGAAAGACGATTTAGTTTGATTTAACCAGGAAGCATTTGTACTGGTTTCTGGGCACTAGAGCTGGGCGATATGGAAAAAAATCATATATCATGATATGGACTATTTTATATCACAATAACGATATATATTGCAATATGCCCCAATTAAGTAAGTTTTCAGCAAATCTCTGAAAAATATGACAAAACATAATTGTTTACTTTTTTCCAACTTTATTTTGAAGTGACATTTATAGTACTGTCACAAATTACAAAAATAAATTGTAGTGCAGTAACATAAATACATAAAATGAGGCAGAGGTAGCGCTACAGTACCCTTCACATTTTTTTTCAAAATCCTACAGGTTTTTAAATTAAATTACCAAAATAAATAAAAGTGCACTAATGTTTAGTTTAAGTTTCGGAGTAGAAAAGCACACATTTTTGAACGAACGTTAGTTACAAGTTTCTGAAATATTTAACCTTGTAGTGCAAAGTTTGCATACCATAACGGCAATATAGATTATCGAAACTTTTTTGGTAAAAGTGCTTCATCTTGGGTTGCCGGCGTAGCTGTCTCTGTTTGTTGCGAGCACGGGTTTAAGACTTCAGCCTCCTGCGTCTCCATCTCTCAGCTCTCATGAGTCAAGTAACGTAAAGCATGTCGCAAACCCGCGTGTGAGTCAAAAGCCGTAAAGCAGCATCATGTTGCAAAACCACAAGACGGCACTTCTTTGTGAATTAAAAATAAATAAATCTTGTTTATCACTTATAAACTGTGTGTAGGCTACGTGACTACACTAATAAGTTTGTCGTAGTCTACATTGGGGAATATTTTCTTGAATACGAGATAAAATGATAGAAACGATAGAAACGATAGAATAGAATTAGCACTGTAGACACTTTTCTATCGTCCGTACGATATGTATCGTCCTATCGCCCAGCCCTACTGGGCACCATGAAGAACACCGCTAACAGTTCGACCCTTTTAGACGTCGGCAATCATCCTCCGCTGCTGCCGCCCTTACCAGCGTGAAGTGGACCGACCAAAGCTGGCCAGCTAAAACCCTCCACCTGATCCAATGGCAGTCACAGTAAACGTGCTCCACGGCCTGATTCTGCCCTTTCTTTCCTTAGTTTGACCTAATCTGAAGATATTATTAACTCACATCGGGGTCATGCAGTGGCAGCTTATGTAGAAAAGTGCTTCCTTAAGAAAGCAGAAGATGAACGGCGTGTGTGGAGGCAGCAGACCTCTGTAAACGGGTCAACACGCCTTCAATAAGTCACCCTGCAAAAAAGGGGAACTAAAAGTAAGTTCAATTTTCCTGAAATGAGTGTGTTTGATCTTGATCTGAGCTGGTAAAAAAGATTTTCTGTCACCGGAATGAGTATTTTTACCCCTGAAATAAGATAATTAGATACACTGCACTTAAAATAAGATGATGAAGACGAGTTGTTCCCATTTTAAAAGGCCAAAATCTTATTCTATTGGCAGATCGTTTTTAACTTGCCTGCTCAAATTAAGGACAAATAACACTCAATTCAAGAGAATGTGACTTCATTTTAGTCCCTTTTTTGCAGTGTAAGGCTTGATTTCATGACTAGTTTTGTTTCTTTATAAACGCTATAATGAAATGACCCGTCCTCTGTAGTCGTTACAGCTTCACTGACTGACTAATTTTAAAGCCGCCCCTCCATATCCATCTGACCTGCTGCGGGTCTCCATCCCCACCCAGTTCCTCAGATAAGCCCCGCCCTCCCACCATGGGCTGCGGGGGCTTCGGTCGCTCTGCCCCTCAGCCCTCTGACCTACTGAAACATCGCTTCCTCCTCACCGTTCTGGCCTGAAAGCCCATCTCTCTCTAGATTAGCCCTTCCTTCTTAACTCATCCTGGTGGACATTTCCCTCTTCCTCTCTGTGCTTCCATCCTAATGTGTGACCTGATCACGGATTGTAGACGCCGTAGCTACCGAGCTGCTGCCGTACTGTGATGCATATTATCATATTGTTCTGTAAATAGGCTGGTGTTCCTTTAGTCCCGTTTCTTCCACTGTTAGCTTGAATATTTCATCTTATTTGGAAGGTAAAATGGAATATTTCATAGTATGAGTCACCTAAATGTACATAAGTCATCTTAAATATCTGCTTCATTTCTTTTTTTCCTCTCCATCCACAGTATATATGTCTTCCTCTATTGTTTAAGAACTTTAGATCAGATAAGCTTTTTTTTTTTGTTTTTCTTTTACAAACTGGGTGTAGCTCTGTTTGAGAACGTCCCCACTGTGGGACAATAAAGAATAATTTATCTTATGTTGACTCTAGCTGCAGCATCCCTGACTGACCTGAAGGGCACGTCTAAATAAAACAATTAGACATTTAAGTTCCTTACTGGGGCCACTTGCTTCCTGTACTGGCTCAACCATCCTGATGGATGCTAGGTTGTGAAGCATCCATAACACACAGCTTACATCCTTCTAGCCGCTTCAGGCGCTGCACAGCCAGTTAAACCTCCGAGGCCCTCTGTACAGATCTACTTCTAACCACGTGGTCTGCATTTACCAGCTGCAGCAGCTCCTCCACTTTGCCTTCGAGACCTCGGAATCCGAACGGCGGCGGGTAGAGGAAGAGCCGGTCGGGGAGCGGCTCGTCCTTCCTCAGGAAGGGCTGGACGGCTCCGCTGGAAGACGGGAACCGAGCGAGCAGCCTCTCTCTGCTGCCGCCGGCGCGACACTCGCCCTCCAGGACCCTGCGCACGTTCTCATGCACCAGCTGCAAGGCAAAACACGGCAGACGCGTCAGGATCACCGCTGTGGTTTGGTGCGCGACGCCGTGCCTCGTCGCTCCTCTTCAGCGTGTCCTCCTCCCAAAGTCGCTTCGGCAGAACAGGGAAGGCTCACGACTGGTTCACATGCTGTGCACGCCTGGACACCTCACATTTGTTTTTTCCCCCCCATCAGAATAAAATTAAGACCGTCTGCAAACCAGGAACATAAAGCCGAGCGTAACAAATGTTTATTACGTGTTTATTACTAGTGGTTAGAACAGGTCTAAGACGGTTTCTCCACGTGTTTAACACGAGTCATAGCCAGAGGAAGTAAGGGCGCGAGGTAAAGCCATTTTGGTGCTTGTCTCTCTTTCTCTGCGGTTTGCTCAATTTCTAGCAGCGCTCGTTTAGAAAGCAAAGGACTGGTGGGTCAAATTAAATAGGAGAGATGAAAAGGCGCTCGCAGACTGTGCATTTTGTGATGCGATAATATCATAAATGAGTAGAGACATGCTTCACTGTCCCTCAGTGGGGACATTCAGGGGTACCAGGCGAATCAACAGGGCAGCCGACGTAGCCACCGCTGGTTTAGGTCAGCCGAAATCAGAGAAAACAGCTTTTTACTTATGGAGAAAAAAAAGACTTCTTGAAAGTCAAGTCTAAAAAAAATCATCATCGTCATTTGAGAAGTCTGGTAAATAACGGCTTCTGCAGTCAAAGCTTTGGCTGAGGCTCGCTGTTTCTCATTTTGTAGACTATTTTGCAGAGTCATCAAATCCATTTTATTCATAAAGCACACAAAGAGGAAGAAGAAGAATGGAAGAAGAAGAAGAAGAAGTCGCAAAAAAAAACAAGCAGGACAAAACATTGTATATGCAAAACACATATGTAAAACGTATATGCAAAATATTGTATAAGCAGAACAAACTGTTATATATGCAATAGAAGAAAAAGCTTCTGAAAGTAAAGGTGTTTTTAGGAGAGGGAGGACAGGCCCGTTTCTGTTCCTCTGGCTCCATATGTCCGTGTGAAAGATGACCAGCGGCCTTCTGAAGGAGGAGAAGGCGTGGAAGAGGCCCGCCTGATCCCAGCAGCGGGTGAGCTGCCACGGTCTGAGCTAAGCGGTGAGAGCGGAGTGAAGGCTCGTCTCCAGGTCGCGTTCTGACTCGTCTGCTTTGAGTTTGGCAAACCGCCGTCAATGACTGAACCTCGGCTGGTAAACACTGCTTGTGGAACCTGAAACCTGAATCCACGGTTGCACCAAGACTTGCAACCAGTTGAGTAACACACGCTTCCAAGATAACCCAGGTTTAAATTACTGGTATTACTGTATAATAACTTAGCTGCATAACTGTATCTGCCTCCTTTTACTGGACTTCTGCCCTGGAACAATCTGATCAGCCAACTATTTCAGCACGGTCACAGCATCAGGACAGCTGAAGCAGCTCCACTGGCATTAAAATCCATTTAACTTCAGACTGAAGAAGGCACAAAGGGGACAGAAATGGCTCTCTTCTTATAGCAGAGAAGCATGGTTTGGGACAAGAAAGTGGGATCGTCCACCTAAGCAGGGATCACCAACCGTTTTGAAACGGAGAGCTACATCATCTGTACTGTGTCATAGTACTGACATTTGAACTAGAAGAGCCCAAGCTCACCTTAACGTTACGTAATAGACACGTGTTTGTAATGCTTCTGTCATTTCTTAATCTATGTAAGCACAAGTATGATTAAACAAAACAGCACTTTAGATGCAGATTCAGATTCCAGCAGACTGCCCGCACACTGCCCCGGTCTCACCTGCTTATGGGCGGGGCTGACGTGCCAGTCGACAGGTTCGTCGGGCCTCGTCTGGATCAGACGCAGAGAGATCATCACCAAGGTCAGCACACTCAGAACAATGAGTGCCCATAACAGCTGCCTGCAGATAAATGGAGAACAAAAAGCTGTTAGGCTTCAGAATGAAACCGGCCACGGAGCGACTCGAGGACAGAAACGTCTACGCGGCCGACGTCTGGCAAGCTCCCCGGTCAGCGGGTCAGGCACGGCGGGAGCGGGTTCCATCTGACGACGCGACCATGTTCTGGTTTCCTGAGAATGACAACTCAAGCTGTCAGAGCTGGAGGATTTTCCAGGAACCTGACTGAACTAAAACAGCCACGTGTTGATGTGCTTTTCCAGACCTTTATCATCGGGTACCAGTAACAAAAACAACAACAACAACAACGACGCAGGCGTATTCAGGGTTCATAACCGAGCAGACAAAGCAAAATGCTGGAAGGTTCTTTTCTTTCTGAGCATCAAGCCAACGATCAAATGAAAAGGTCAGCCGAAGCCACGGCCTAAAAAGCCACACGGCTGCATCAGTGCTGGACAGGAAGCAGCGGTGAGCTTGGTTTTCGAGGCGCTGCGGTGGAAAGCCATCTTGGCTGTAAGGACGGCCGTGTGGACCGGACCTGTGGGGGCGACACCAGCCAGCGGCTTTTAGGCACAGGCTCTGCCTGACGTGATGCGGCCGCACCACCGACATATGGACCTGGCTTTATTCAGAGTAGCACCGATCCGTTATCAGTTAGCAAATTTCCCTAAGAAAAAAAAACAACAAAAAAACAAAAAAAAAAACACAGAAGTAGTACTTCCATCTTTGCTGAACAACAAAGTCCAGCAAACAAAGCGGTACAATACCAGTTTGTCTGACTTCAGGGGCGCCCAGGCTGGACCCACACCAGCTTCTAATCACGGTTGAAATGTCGCCGAGTAAGCAACAATTTTGAGTTCTTCTTTTTTCAAACAAAGTTTGTATCGGGAGCCACGACAGTTTTGCTTCCTGACGTACTTCTGCCACTCAAATAACGTGGAAATACGTCCCGTTTACGTCGGGCGCACAGTCGCACTCGGAATGACCCCGACAGGCGTTGACATTCACGTTGATCGGATTATCGATCAGCAAAAAGCATCCCTCTCATTGGGTTTATAACTTCATTCCATTTTCATCTGATCACAAGATCCCGACTGGCTTGTTAACGTGACGCTTTTTACTGCGATTACTCGTCCATGTAAACCTAGCTAGTGTTGGACATCAGCAACCGAGGACGGGAGTCTGCGATAAAATCAATCAGTCCCTGTCACAAAACGATGGGTGGTGATAGAGCAGGACGCCATGGACCCGTGTGCCTACAACCACTGTGCTAAATCCTCTGTCGGCAGATTTAGAGAACATTAGGATCTGTTCAGGGTCAGATTCTTTACATATAGAAGCCATAAGCGTTATAGAGCAGGTTTTATTGGGGCTGTGTGTCCATATGGTTCCATACTTTACTCTATTTAAGGCAAGAAATCTGCAGATCGGAATTAAAGCACGATGCTGATGCTGCTAAAACCCACTAAATCCTGCTCTTTGAAGCGTTTGACAGCAAAGTAAAACATTTGGTGGTTTCTTTATAGAAGCGTTCCGCCTGTACGGCACTGAGAAGGCAGTGAAAGGCCAGGACCCCACGTCCCTGTGTCTCTGCAGCACACTCAGGCCTTTCCACTCTGCCTCAGTGCTCCTGGACCACTTTCTGTCCCCAGAACCGCCCTGCGGCCATCGGGACCACCTCTGTTCGCCATCGGCCCGGCGGCACGCGGAAACCGCAAGTGGTTACGGACGAGTGTGCAACGGAGCAGAGTGTAAGGACCTCACCTGGGTGCTCCCCAGCGCCATGCGAGCCTCATGTCGGCGCCGCTCTCTGCCGGTCCCGTGATCTGCTCGGGTCTCTCAGCTCCGAGCCCGCTGGCCCTCACAGACCTTGACCTGGACACACACACACACACAAAGACGATCACAGGCAAAGTATGGACACGGTCAGGCAGAATATGAAGCCCCATCACAGTGTTTCACCCCCCGACCCCCCCGACCCCCCAGGGATGCACCGCTATGAACATTTGGACCGATATCCATATCAACATTGGATCCTCAGCAGCTCACAATAGTAAACCGCTCGCCTTTTGGACTGTTCCCCCACATCTTTAAGCCTTTTCTGCAGGCGGAGGCAACACGCTGTTCCCAAAACGTTTCCAAGTCGTCTTGAAGCAACAGTTTAACGAATGGACCGGTCCAAAGAGCCGAGGCTAGGCAGTGGATCATGCTTGGTGACCTGCTACTTCTTGTTGCGTTCTGATGCGCGGCCGCTCCAGATGGTGACGGAGGGCCGACAGGAGGTCCCTCTGTGGCCTCTTCTCCGCTCTGCAGCCCCCAATCGGCCACAGAGGCCTTCAGCGTGCAACGCTTCCAGGAATATTCCACAAGTCAGCGTTTTGATTCACATTTCCACAAAGATGTGCAATTTCTCACCCAACTCAGGTGATAGGGCTCAGTTAAGGGGCTAGGTCACCACTTTCAAAGAGTCTGGCTCCCGTTCGATGGGCTCCAGGAGTCAGGATCAAACCTGGACCGGAGCCTTTCACACCGCCCCTAGATCCTACGCGTGTGGAACCTTTGCCGTTGGCGAAAGCCCAGACGACGGATCACAGAACACACGGAGATCTTTTCTTCTGCGCCTCTTCAGAACGAGGGGAGGCCACGCTGCCGGATCCTCCGGCGCTGTGTGGGCCTGGTGCGGGCCACGTCTGCATCACTGCACAGGTCTGCATCACTCACATTTGTGCAAGTAAGGATTTCTTTTGAAGCAAATTGTGTTGTTTTTTTTTTTTTTATGGTAACATCTCAAGTAAGTCTACATCATCAATGCTTGATCACAAAGAACCTATTTGTAGCACTGAAGCCCTGCTAAGACAGCAGCTGCTTGTAGTATAATGGCTCCCCAAATGAAAATTGGATTGGAGTTCTTTGTAACTCATGTTAAAGGTTAGGAACATTTTCTTTTCACGTCATGTTTGTGGGTTTTGGGAACCACCTTTAACATAATGTTCCAAACAGGCAACGCTGCAGCGTTTGGACTGGATCGCACATCCACGACCTGTCATCCATAAATGTCCATTCCGTAAAACCGAACCCCTGAAAAATGTTGGCAAACTTTTAGAGTTCAACTAAAACTTCATGCAGCCTCTGGCAGCGTGAAACACCTGCCACAGGTGTGGCGTGACAGAGGGACAGAGAGGCCGATGATTGGAGGTTATACAGAGTTAAACCCTTTCAAGATGAAACCATTCATCATGCTAAAAAACACAAACAAGCACCCAAGATGGACTAGTGGCAGCTGGTTCAAGCTCCAATCGGCCGGGTTGATCTTGAACGCGAAGACAGCTCAGGGCCCTAAAAAGCCATATAAGGAGCGAACCGGATGTTGAGCTGAGTTTGGTCAAAAAGACGCTGTCTCTGACCAAATAATGGCGCTCTTGGAGCTCCTCATATTTAAAAGGCCGTCAGACTAAAAGGCTAGCGGATAAACGTGAGCCTCGGCCGCAGATGTAGAGCATAATGGCGCTTTCTGCTGCGGGGTGTCTGGTTAAAGCGAGAGGGCTCAGGCTGTTCCGGACCAACAGCCTCCATTAGCTCGACACCTGCACCACAACAGGACATTGTCGCGTGAATAAATCACAGTTGACGTGTTAAAACTGCGGCCGTTGGCTGGAGGGTCGTTGATTCGCGCCAGGCTGCTCGTTGTTTTAAAGCCCGTCCTCCATAGGAGCGATAAGCGCCTTGTCGCCTCAGAAACTGCGCTACAGCTGCTCGTCAGCGCCCTACACTCCGACTCTCTGTTATCATGTTATCGCTTCGTGTCTCCTTACCGTCGCATGGACCGCTGTGCCTCCTCATGCCTCCGTTCGCTGCGGGAAAGCGAGCTGTTCCCACGGCTTCATGCTAAGCGCCGTTTAGTAACCTTCACAACAAGGAGATGCTGGCGCCACCAGCCAATCACAGGCCGGGCTCCACACCCAGCACTTCCGCTTTTTGCTGGCAGATCCCCAAATCATGTGGTTACCAAACAAAACGTGCGCGCACACCACAGACTTTTTTGAATACATTTTATTATTTAAAAGCAATAATAAAGCGTAGGTTGCTTTCCATACAATTCTGCAATTTTTAATAACAAAACCTGAGCACTAAGTTTTAAACTCGGCGCTTATTTACTGTATCATACAAAATATGTTAAGGAGCTTAAACCCCAGCCTGTAGAAAACCGATTTAACCTTTAAATGGGTTAAATCATTTTTTACATCAAACCTGGTATTTTCTACCAGAGCATTCAGACTGTGAGGTCATCTATTCCACAGAGAAAGCACTGCAGACGCAGGATTAGAGCTACAATCATTTAAACAGCTGTTCGCAGTAGACCCTTGTCCTATTGAAGAGGTTGTTTCAGTTCAAACAGTCCAGTTCCTCCCCTGACCACCTTCCCCACAACCAGGCAGGCTGAGGGAGACGACAGCTGATCATGCGAGCCTGAGGAAACATGAAAAAAAAGGTTACTGATGCAAAACAAACACAGATCACATTTCACTCAAACATTTTCTGTAAACTGCTGTATTGTCCTTACTGGACCGTGATTAAACAACAACAACAAAACACCTTTTTGAGGAGCCCCTTTTCCCTTACGAATGAAATCAAATGAGAATCAGGATCCCCAGAAAATACAGTGAACATTTTGAAAGCATTTTGTCTGCATTGCTCCTGTCAGAAAGAGTACTTTCAATCAGCGTATGTTGGCGGTTACAGCTGCAGAGTGGATCTCCTTTCCAGTCAACAAGCATCAAACTACCCGTTTAAAATATATCTGATGAAATGATAGTCAGATGTGCCAACTAATGTTAATACATTGTAGTGCCTTGTCCTGACTGTATTGCCGTTGTTGTTGCAGTTTCTGCCATCCTCGTGTGAAACTAGCTTACAGTTACTTCTAAAAAAAAAAAATGAGAACATTGCATAAAAGTGCAATATTTTTTGGCAGTCGATTCAGGAAGTGAAAATGTTATTTTATGGATTCATTACACAGAGTGAAATATTTGAAGCTTTTATTTCTTGTAATTTTGGCTTACAGTTAAAGAAAATTCTAAATTCAGTGTCTCAGAAAATGATGATATCACATTAGACCAATGAAGAAAGGATGTGTAGGTGTTCAGGAGGCCCAGGTTGCTTTGAGAGCCGCCTTCAGGTCATCTGCATGGCCGAGTCTGGTGTCTCATCTTCCTCTTGACAGCACTCCACAGATTCGCTACAGGAGTCAGACCATTTTCCTGGCCAATCAGGAACAGGAACACCAGCGTCACTGGAGTAGATTGTGGTACCTTTGGCAGTGTGGGCCAAAGGTACCAAAGGACCATTGAGCAAGAGTCCAGTTCCTTATCTTCTTAACACTTGTGAGAGTGTTCAACGTCATGCCCAGATAAGATAACCTGATCAGCCAGATTGATAATGTGTAGCGCTCTAATTCTGCACATTATCAATCTGGGACCGCTCCATTTGAATCCGTTTGGGGAGAGGAGGGAATTTCAGCAGAACTCTCTGAGCTGATTGGCAGAAGCGAAACCTAGTGCCTGCCTACCAAAGGTTGGTTTTTTAGCCAATCACTGTATCAAATTAAAACATAAGATGGAGTCTCGTGTTTGTGAACGCACAAATACCCCGAGAATTCATGTTGCTGGTAAGGTTACAGACAAGGCGCTTGTAGCCTGGTGTAGGATTCTGTGTGTGGTGGCTCTTGAGGCACCGGCTCAAGCCTCCATTCCTTGTGAAGCTCCCCCAAATTCTTGAATGCATTTCACTCGACAGTCCTCCAATCTGCATCACAGACAACCTCACCTGGTCTGTGAACACCACATGACTGCTCAATAGGGCACAGAAGTGCTTGTACATCCTGCGGAGGATGAGGAGAGCCCACCTGCCCCTGCCCATCTTCACGACCTTCTACAGAAGCACCATAGAGAGCATTGTGACCAGCTGTCTCTCTGTGTGGTGTGGAGGCTGCAGTGCCTCCCACTGGAAGAACATGAGGAGAGTAGTGAGGACAGCAGAGAGGATCATCGGGGATCCTCTCCCCTCCATTAAGGACATTTCATCTCAGCGCTGTGTGTCCCGAGCCTGTAACATAATCAGTGACCCCTCACCCTCCCACCATGGACTGTTCTCCCTGCTGCCCTCTGGAAAGAGGCTTCGCAGCATCCGCTGCAGAGCCACCAGGTTCTGCAACAGCTTTATCCCTGTCGCCATCAGACTGTTAAACTGTTGAACTCTGAACTGGACTCTACACCACATTTGCATCTTTAGTTTGCGCTAAAAATGTTGCTGAACTTTCATTATCCATTTGCCTTTTTGCACCGTTATATTTTGGACATAAAGAATGGCTGAACATTCTTCTGTATACTGTTCTTGCACACTGTTTTTTCTCCTGTAGTGTTACATTCCGATCACTGCTCCACTTTATACTGAAATGTTGCCTTATTCCACCTGTGATCCCATTACACTGTCGTAAGCTGTATGCAACAAAATTTCGTTCTGTATGCACCCTGTACATACAAAATGACAATAAAGTTGTCTAAGTCTAAGTCTAATCTTTTCCTACCGCACTTCCTCCTTCCACTCAATTTTTCTGTTAATACGTTTGGATACAGAGCTCTGAAGAACCAGCTCCTTCGGCGATGACCTTTAGTGGCTTCCCCTCCCTGTGAAGAGTGATGATGACTGTCTCCAGGACGTCTGACCAGTCAGCAGTCATCCCCATGATGGTGTTATCTACTGACTCAGAGTGAGAGACCGTTGAAAGGCTCAGGAAACCTTTGCAGATGGATTAGCTGATTAGGGAGTGCCACCGTGAGTTTCCAGTAACTTTCTGAGACACTGATTTTTGGGATTTCATCATCTGTAGCCATAATCATCATAATTAAAAGAAACAAAGGCTTGGAATATATCCTATGTGTAATAATTCTATATGAGTTTTACTTTCCAAAATGACAGCAAACATTTTTACGGGTCACCATATACATTTTTAGATTTGTAGATGTTTGACTATTTTAACTCCATGTTGATGATTTTAGTGTTTTTCCCCTTTGGTAGTATATTACTCCATGTCTGATTATTGTACTTACGGAGTGTTTTTACGAGTTTTTTTGGCCCAGTCTTGGTCATTCTAGTCAATTTTATCCATGTAATTTCTCTTAGATTTTTTGTTGGATCCATTACCCGGTTTAATCTTCTGAAATATGACAGATTCTAACACCCGATCAAACAAAAATAATTTTGAATAACCTTCTGTGGGAAGACAAACATTTAATGGAGTCATATAACCCTGACGTCCTTACTGCAGGCTATTTAACGTCTCCCAGTACGTGAAAAGTAGATTCAAAATGTTTGCACCTCTGTACAAGCATTTTCAATGTTTTACATTGTGGCCAATGTAAAATGACTGCAACTACAAAGAATGGCAAAGGGGTCCCCCGCTTTATAATCCATTTCTTACCCAGCATGGTGGCCTGCTTGAGGAATTTGTAGCTGGTCTCGAAGGTCATCTGCTGCAGAGGTGACGAGTTCGATACGATGGCGTGCCGGTTTAGAGGCTTGTAGACGCCTTCAAAGCACATGTAATCCGCCACCAGCGACAGATGCCTGGGGTCAACCGCAATACCTGGAGACAGTCAGCGATCTGAGGTTACAACCCGAGTCCTTCCAGCAGCGGTGTGCTGCTAGTTCTGTGCTTTTATACACTTAAATGTCTGTGGAAGTATAATTAAGTATACATATTCATTATGAATCTTTGGCAGATATTTCAGTAGTGGTCAGACTTTAAATGAGGAATCGGCATAAAGAGAAGGAAAGAAGACAGTTATGGAGGAATATTAGACAAGTGGATGGATGGATGACAAAGAACTGTGAAAGTGAGAGAATGGAAACACATGTGGGTGGAGGAGTGGAAATAGTCTGGGAAGACAAAAGCATTCCACACTCAATCTATACTTCATCTAGACCACAACAATACTTTGTTTAATTCCAGTCCTTCTGAAACTGTGCAGGAAGCCTGTGTCTCTCAGAGCAGGCTGTTACCGTAGACTGCAAAGACGTCTTTGATCTCCTTCTCTATGACTCTCAGGGCCACTTCGATGCCGTAGGTGTTGGCCATGGCATGGACCTCGTTGGAGTACAGTTTGTTGATTTCCAGGATCTGGAGACAGAAGGAGATCATGTGACATCTAAACACAACCATGCAAAGAACTACAGCAACGACAACAAGATCAGTCGCTCTGGATTTTAACCCAAAGACTCAGGTCCAGCTGTTGTACTTGGGACACGAGGCCATCATCTGAAGTAAAAGGCTGAACTGTGTATGCCAAGTCTAATATGCTGAATGAATTTTACTGCTCACACTGTACATGCTAACACCAATCAGACCCTAAATAACTCCTATATGGTGAGAAATGTCCCCAAAACATTCCCAGCTAGCAATGAAGCTTTACAGCATGTTATCAAAGACGGCACTAATAAAGCAGTCCGACTGAGACGTCACTGCTTTAATATCCACTTTTAAACACAAAATAGACATATATGCCAACATGTGGTTCTCAGTGACAGTCCTGCTAAAAGTCACAGACCTTTTGTGTGTATTCTCTATCAAAACTCAGTGTAACATTGATAAAGTGTGGCATAAACTAGGAGGAACCCTCCAGTGTTTCAGGTTGCGCAGCATGCCGGTGACGTACATCGCTGTACTTAAAGATTTCGTGCATGTTGATGCCCTCTGTGTTGAGCAGCGTCCGTTTTTCCCCGGTCTTGGTGGTGGTCTCGCTCAGCAGGCACCGTGTCAGGCCCCGGGTCTCCATGATGACGGCGTTCTGGGCCAGCGCCGACAGCACGGAGGTCAGGTCGAAGTGCACTCTGTTGACGGGTAAGAGCAGCTCCACCTGGGAAGACGGGGCAAGGAGTCCCAATATGGCTCGGTTATGTAAAAACAGTGAAGTGCTTGCTGGTAGACCGGAGGAGCTGCTCCTCTGTGCAAGTTTGGATTTGTTTATATGGAAATAATCAAAGTCAACGACTTGATGAATCAAAACATGAGAGGACACAATAAAAGCACATAATTAAAGGTGCCTGATGAGGTATAAAGTCTGAGCAAACCTTATACCACATCAGGCCCCAAAAGCTATGAACATAAGTAAAATGCATTTAAGGACAAATCTTGTGTTGTTTTAGCAGAATAGCTCAACTTTTAACTTAAAGCCTAATCTGAAACTCTTCAAAGCTTTCTGTGCTATTTTCCTAATCCTGTGTTTTACATCCATGTTGCAGAGAAACGGCTGTGGTGGAAAACTACAGCTCTCCGTGAATCGTTCCCTGCTGCAGCGTCTCTTTAGTGGTCCCCTCCCCTCCTCTAAAACACTCGGCGTTTGCCTCTTAAGCCTGACAGCTTGTGTTGTTCAGGCCAGGCCTGCTCTGAGGGCTCAGCTAGGAGCCATTTAAAGCACCGTCAGCTCTAAACTAGACACAAAGGAGGATTTGTGACTAGTTTGCCCAAAGATGACGTTGAACACTCTCACAGGTGTTAACTAACGTTTTAATGCAGGACCAAACTCACCTCACACCAGAGTTCCTCCTGCTGGTCGAAGGAATACGTCTGTATGGCCGAGTTTGAAGACAGAACCGAATTCACCCTCATCTGGACCGAGGACTCTTCTCCCTCCTCCGCTCTTTTCTTCTTCTTCTTCTTCTCCACTCTAACATCTGGCACCTCAGGCTGGGGCTCCTCCACAGCGTTTGTTTGGTTGTTCTCCTCCGCCTCCTCCTGATCCTTTTCAGCGTCATCGGCTTCGTCGCCTTCGCCCTCGTCTTCGCTTTCGTAGTCGACCTGCGGATAAAGGCGGGTCAGAAACCTCAGCTTTGACGTTGCAAGACTTCTGGAGGCTCAGCAGTTTTGTTCCCAACAAGACCAACTCAATTCTCTGAATCTGCTGAGCTGGACAGAAAACACACATAAGAGCACTGCAAAAACGAAACTAAAAATAAGCCGGATTTTCTTAGAATGAGTGCATTTGTCCTTGATTTGAGCAGGCAAATAAGATGATTTGCCAATGAGTTCAAGAAAATCTGACTTATTTTTAGTTCCGTTTTTGCAGTGAGAAGAGTGTGTTGAGTTAAAGCTTAGATTATGGCTACGCTGCAAAAAGGAACTAAAAGTAAAATTTTCTTGAAATAAGGGTATTTGCCCGTAAATTGAGCATGTAAACAAGATTATCTGTTTTTCACCCCTAAAATAAGATAATTAAAAATACTTTACTGAAGTAAGATGATGGAGATGAGTTGTTCCTATTTTAAGTACAAAACAATCTTATTTACCAGCTCAAATCAAGGACAAATCCACTCAATTCAAGAAGGATATACTTACTTTTAGTTCCCTTTTTGCAGTGTATAAACAGCTAAAATCCAGCAACCTGACTGGACCTAAAGTTTCAAAATCAGAAACATTTTTAAAGAGACATAGTGGAGTAAATGGAGTTAAAAAAGTTAGAGTGCTTAACAAATAAATATGTATTACTATTATTATACAGTAATGCTAAATAAGGCTATACGAAGCTATAATTACATGCACTCCTATTTACCAAAAAAGTATAAGACACATGCACACAGCTTAGTTGTTGCACAATTAACCTTGTTAATGAGCTACCAGAGGTGATCTTTATGTGTGGAGTCTGCTATAAAGAACTTCTTTAATATATACTAAATATGAAATATCTGCACTAAATGCTATTGGGCTACAAGAAAATCTGCGTTCTCCATGAAATCCAGCATTTTGTTGGCAACTCGTTCTCTGAACACGGTATCCCCAAAAATAAACATTAGACAGATCATACAGAAGGCTAGAAACGCCTTTAATCAATCTAATGTCCATGTATTTTTAAAAAGAAACGTTTTCTAGTCACAATATTTATTGCTCATAGTTACTTCCTGTTAATCTACAGGCACGATTCGTTCTTTAAATGACCATCTATAACCATTATTGGCTAATATTCAAACTCAACCCCCTAAGCCATCAGCAGACCTATATCGGTATCAGGAGGGGACTGGGAGGAGTGAAGATGGATGTTTGTGTCTTCTGTGTCCTTAACGTGTCTGCTGTGTTGCTCTTCTGATCCATGCGGTGAGACATCAGTCCACCATGAGCCACTAAAACACGGACATGTTTCATCGTTTGCCTCTTTAATCATTCTGACGCTCTTCAGCCAGGGATTCACTTCCATCTACTCCCGTCTGTATCTTTGCACGTGTGTTCGTTTCTGAGGGTGTGATGGAGAATCAGGTGTAACCCCGGTGACCAAAAAGCAGCGCAGGGCTGTGGTATTTGTCTCTAAGCAACCTGAGAGCCGCCAACATGGGGTGAGGTGGGCGGGGCGGCTGCTTAAATCCTGGCACAACACTTTTGCTGGGATTGTTATTTCCTGTTTGTTTTTGTTCAGATTTAAAGTTGATGTGTGACAGACGTGTGTATCGGACATTAATGAAAATACGGAACATCTGGAGTCCCGCTTCCCTGTGCCGTAATACAGCACATGGAAGCTGTTCCATAGTTACAGCGGCTTAGGTTATCCTGAGGCTGCTGGAGGACATCAGGGTCTATTTTTCCCACTCTGCTGAGTTCTCCTACTGTTCTCCAATTTGCATTATTTATTTCAACCTTTAATTTTTGTTTAGTCATTTTTCTCTTTATAGTAGGTACATCTGGTCTGGCGCTCTGTGACATCATCCAGGGGAGGCAGATCATCTGATATTACCATATAACGTAGAAAGGATTCCTGGATCAACGTGTGCTTCTGTGCTTTCTGTGTCTCTGCTCTGTCTTCTCTAACCCCCAGTGGGTGGAGGCAGATGAGCGTTCACACTGAGCCTGGTTCTGGTTCTGCTGGAGGTTCTCCTCCCTGTTAAAGGGGAGTTTTTCTCTCCACTGTCGCTTCATGCATGCTCAGTATGAGGGATTGCTGCAAAGCCATCAACAATGCAGACGACTGTCCACTGTGGCTCTACGCTCTTTCAGGAGGAGTGAATGCTGCTTGGAGAGACTTGATGCAATCTACTGGGTTTCCTTAGATAGAAGGATTTGGCTGATCTGTCTGCTTTGATTGAATTTAACTTTATAAAGTACTTTGAGATGTGTTGTGAATTGTTGCCATATAAAAAACATTGAATTGGATAGACGTTTCTGGGAGTGCATTCCATTTCAAGACCAGTCTCAACTAGAGTTCGAGATCATAATCAAGCCTGAGGCAGGGTGCTGCTCAAGTCCTGGAATTACATTTCCTAAATGTCTGTTTCCAGGAAAATCTCTCAACTTCTCTCCTACCTCCTCTTCCTGTTTACTTTTTCTCCTGGCGTCTGTTGCATCAGCGTCTCCTTCATCGCCCTGATCATCCACGATCTCTTCTTCCCCCTCTGCTTCTCCATGATCTACCTGCAGAAGGTCAACAGGACATATTCGTATGTCTTCAAGGAAGGATAAGATCAATTCAAACCCTGCTGAAGCTGATGTCCAACATGCATTAAAATAATGAGACAAATCTGAAGGAAAACCGGACCTCTGCCGTCCCATCCCCGTCCAGGTCTTTGTCTCTAGGGGTGGCCTTCCTCGTCTCCACGGCGATGGACGCCAGCTTGGCTGTGCGCTTTTTAATGGCTTCCAGGAGGAGACGGAAAAACCTGGAAACAGAGGACAGGTGGGTCACGGGGAGGGTTAAAGACCAGGAACGTGTTTGTGTTTCCCGACACACACAGACAGAGACCTGGTTTCCATGTAGCGCAGGATCTGATGGGGAGTCAACAGCTTGTCGTCACGGTAACGATCAGGAGGCAAGAAGTGAAAGGTGACTTTGAAAGATCGCAGTTTTTCATAACTTTCAATCCGTAGTGTCTCCACCACGTCCACCTTCTGCAGCACCTGCACACACACACACACAAGTATTTTTTTTAGAACTCCATTTGTGCCAAACCCTGATCTCTTACCCTACCCTTAGCCAATGCTATTAACCATTCCTAGTCTAACTCTACCCTGAACTTATTGCATACCTTAACCAGTACAGACACACATGGGTGTGCCGAGAGCGAGAGCGAGAGAGAGAGATATATTCTAACCTCAGCCAGGCAGACCCTGGTGAGCTGCTTCCTCAGCGTCTTGGCTCTCTTCAAGGCCCTCTTGCTGTTCAGCACTGGGACGCTCATCATGGGGGTTTTAATGTTGGAACTGGCCACCATCAGGATCTCTCTCAGTCTGCAAGGAGGGACACGTTTATTAGGAGTGAAAGATGAAGCTGGACTGTGATTAAAGCAAACAAAAGCAAACAGCTGCCGTTGCATTGGGTGACTAATGGCATCGACCAGAATGAGGCTTCTTCCTGCAGCAGCGCTGAAACTGATCCTGAACACACACACACACACACACACACGTGTTTAATGTGTACATGGGTGTTACCGGGGGATCCCCAGAGTGACGTTCATCTCTCCTCTGCCAGCGAAGTGGAAGGTGTTGAGGGTCATCTGGGTGGAGGGCTCGCCGATGGACTGAGCTGCCAGCAGACCCACGGCTTCGCCCGGGTCACACAGGGAACGCTGCCACTTGTAATGGAGCAGCTGGCGCAGGCTGACAAACACAAAGGCAGGACAACCGCTTTACTTCACTGAACTGCTTCTCCGGTGTACCCCCTTACTGACCTAACGAAAACAACTGGACCTAAACATCTGGATCGGGTCCCCGGCTTCCCAGAGCAGACAGAGGCGGATGTGATGTGAAAAATACATTTTTCACATTACAACCACAAACTTTAATGCACCTCATTAGCACTCAGAGCAGCGCATACCAACGAGGATGGAAGATGAAACAGGTTTTTAGAAAAGTTACCAAACAAGCGTGTGAAAAATGTATCATGTATTTGTATTCAGGTCAACAGAACCACCGTCTGCTCAAAGCCCAGCTGTGGGTCTGTCGGGGTATTTTCTCCTATTCATTACGGTTAAGGTCTGGACTTTAACTAGGCCACTCAAACGGCCAAACATGCTTTGATCTAACCCGTCCCACTGCAGCCGAACAACTAACAACTGTCGGGTGGACCCTGCCTCCTAAGTGGCTTCAAATGGCTTAGCTCCTAAATACATCACAGACTTGTTATCAGCGTATAAACCATCCAGACCACTCAGGTCTTCTGACTCCAGCCTGCTCTGCATACCTAGAACCAGAACTAAACAAGGAGAAGCAGCTTTTAGTTCCTATGCTCCAATTATCTGGAACAAACTTCCAGAAAACTGTAAAAGTGCGGAAAGCCTGAGTTCTTTTAAATCAAGATTAAAAACACATTTGTTTAAAATTGCCTTCAACTGTCCTAGTTAACTGAATCACCACTTTTTTGTTCTATTTTCTATCTATATTTTATTCCTACTTGCTCTTATTCTGTTTTATTTTGCTATGTTTTAATCATGTAAAGCACTTTGCATTGTCTTTGTACTGAATTGTGCTATATAAATAAATTTGCCTTGCCTTGCCTTGCCTTGCCTTTTAGATACAACTGACTTCCCTAGATGTTCATTTAGGGCACCTGAGTAAAGAGGCTGAATACATATTCACCTAACACACCTTACTTTGTGGAAAAACTTTTTGAAACCATACATCAGTTTCCTACTTCTAAATCATGCACTACTTTGGGTCGCTCTGTCACACTAAAATGCGCCAAAGTTTGCAGTTGTAAAGCGAGAAAACACAGGATCACGAGCTGGAGCATGTCTGGAAGCCCTGGTGGTAAAAGTTTTGTCTGAGTTTCATTTCTATCCACCCGGCAGTCAGCTTTCAGGCCTCGACGTCCCCTCACATCAGTACCTCTGCGTCTCCATGCCGCCCTCCGTTGTGCCGCTTTTGTTCTGAAGGTAATTCTCCGTGATGTCGTGAAAGTTTTCAGACACCGATCCGAAACAGACGTCGGGCCGGAACAAGCCCAGGGAGGGCTCGGGGCAGCGGGAGGACCTCTTTCTGTATTTGGCTCTGCTGGCTTCATCCAGAGAGCGCCAATCCTTCACCAACTGAGGAGAGAGCAGGATTTAGACGAGGCTCTGGTTCAGGCGGGACGGCGGGCCACCTCAGCGCTTCATGCCGCTTAACGCAGCTTTACCTGCAGCACTGCGGGATCTTGGCTAGCCAAAGGCTCTGTGACTTGCATAGCCTCTCTCAGTTTAGCCAACTTCTTCTGGGAAAACATTAGAAAGGCTCCTGGAAGAAAAATAAGAGCATATTCACATTACTCATCACAGGAACACTGTAACTACATGTCATAAAAAGCAAAAGGGGCTTGACAGCAAAGTGTGCACCCAGACTGTGTACTGCACCTTTCCGAGCACACGCCATCTCTCTCTTTGCTTTCCAGCGCTGGATGGCTGCAAAGTGACGGTTTGCGCTGTGAGTGTCCAAACGAGCCACAACATTGTCCAGGTTCTGAGACCTCCTAATGACCTGGTGGGGAAAGGGAAAGTTTTAAATGCTTCTGGTAATCACAGCGTGGGTTTATTGTCTCTACAGTCACTCATTAAACTCCTTAAAGCTACATTTAGAATTTATTTAGGCCTTAACGTGGCTCATTTAAAGCCGTTATTATCCATCTGTGTAGTGGAAGCTAGATTTATTTATCGTTTTATCCTTTAGCCCCCTGAAACGTGATTGTTGTGAAGCACTTTGGTCAGCTGAGGTTGTTGGAAATGAGCTATATAAATAATAAACTGTCTATTTAACTGTAGAAGAGAAAACAGAAAAAAACAGGTTCATGTATACTGAAGCATAATTAGTAGTGATAAGGAAGGGGGCAGAGAGGAAAAGATGAAAGCTTATTAAAACATGTGGTTACACTTGTGATTTTGGCCAAAGACACGATGTGACGCGTTGACTGGGCCTCATTAAAAAAAGCTGCAGCTGGAAAATTAATCTGCAGGGACATTTCTTTAAGCTCCAACAGTAAACATTTTCCAGGGAGCCGACCGATGCAGCCGAACTCTTCCTGAACTCAGAGGCCTCTGAGGAACAACCCCTCTCTGAGACAAAGCAGTAAACTCAATAAACGCAAACAACAAACACCTAAATGTTAAGGGTTGCTGCAAACTGGAACAAGTTCAAACCTTTTCAGCATTAATATTCAAGGCCTATATAAAATCACAAAAAATACCTAAAAAATTCATAACATGTTAGATGTTTTGGATGACAGTCTTGCTCTTTTGGCATATTATGCTTGCTGCACGTTTAAATATAGACGTCATAATGGTTATTAATGATAACTTTATGTAAAGAAAGCAGTTTAAGCTGAAAGCCGCACTTGATCAACAGGTTTAGAAAAACAAAGACACTGAGGGTTTTTTTTTTATGTCATATTCTTAACATATCATTTTTAGAACTGAGAACAAACCTTTTAGTGATTTAATGTGAGAAGCAGAAGGCTGTCAGGGCTAAATATTTGAATCCATTTACTTACAGCGCTTAAAGGCAGCTCAGAGTTTTACAGAGCTGCGCCTTACTGACAGGGTGAGCGAGGCTACTCCTGAGTAAACCTGCTGAGTCTTTCTGCTTGTTACAGTCAGGGCCTCCTGCCCCGCGCTACATAGCATCTTGAGACGTTAAAACATGATTTGAACCACAAGCAGCTTTTCCTTCCAGTCTTGTCGGCAGAACAGATCTAAACGTTTTGTGTGCAGCACATAATTATCCCCAGTAGCCACGCTGAAAGACCACGGGGCCCATCGACCACACAGTTACTGTAGCAACCATTTTGGCCAGTGGCATCCAGGGAGAAGGAAGCACTGAATTTGACAAGGTTGCCTCTTCCAGCTTTGCTCCACATCACAACAGAGCGCGTCTCTCTGCTGAGCTGAAGCCGCTTATTGACACACGGCCGGAGAGAAAAAGCTGTGGTCCAAATCCTGTGCTAGTTCCTGATCTGGTTACAAATCAAACAAACCGCTGTTAAATCACCACTGAGTCTGAAACTGGAAATGAAACCATTATAGACACTGGGGCCCATTTCTTTACCACTGATATTTAAGGCCTGACATAGAGACACTGATTCATATCTCAGTTAGAAATAAAAGCATTAAAATGCATCTTCTACTCTCTGGATTATTAAAACTTTTAATTGTCAGAAAATAGACCTGAGGAGCTTCTCCCCAGCAGGGGAAAGAGCAGGCTTTGATTCCTCTTCCTTCAACAAGTCCCCCACCGAACAGAGTTGTTGAGAACTAGTATCCATTCCATATGGTGCGTTCGCTGACAGGAAAAAAAGACTTGATTTCTGGTTTCCAACGATTAGATGGAAACTCTCTGACTCCAGACCCCGGTTAATTTCACGGTGCATCTTTAGACGCAACAACAAACACGGGATCACACACGATTCCCATTGGCTGTCAGATTATGGTAAAAAGTGAGAAAAATTTATATTTTTCCTAAATCAGAATTTAACATCCCCACAGAAACCCAGCGGTGGTGTTTAGTGCGACACCTCGTAGTTGTCCTCGATGAAGGGGAACTGTCTCGGCTGCAGAAACTGGGTCTTGGGGATGTCCAGGCCGTCCTCGCCGTACAGGAACTGGATCACGGATCCGTCGCTGTCTCTGACGGTCAGATCGTACTGCACCACCAAGCCCTCCAGATGCTTTATGATGCACCTGAGGGGGAGGAGCAGGAGGAAGGGCAACACATGCACACATTTATGTCCACATCTCACATATCTTGGGACAGTTAACAGTGATCTTTACAGTAAAACCTTCTCGCTTCCAAACGTCTCTTCAGGAAATTCCGTTTTCTAAGGTAAAGACAGGATATCTGCGTTACCTCTGCAGGTATCCCGATCGGGAGGTTTTCACAGCCGTGTCCACCAGTCCTTCTCTGCCAGCCATGCAGTGGAAGAAAAACTCCTGGTGGTGGAAGAAAACAACTTTATGAATGCAAATGTGCACAGGCCACAGCAGAAACAGCAACGGGGATAGAAATAACTGAACTGCTGAAGCCACAAAATGGACACTGTCATTTACTGAAATTTACTGCATTTTACCGTCATTTTCCAAGCTGTATGCAAACGAAATTTCGTTCTGTACACATTCTGTGTATGCAGGATGACAAATAAAGTTGTCTAAGTCTAAGTCTTAATCAGCAGGTTTGGAAAATGCAGAGTTGTTCTGGTTTTTCAAAACTTCATTCTAATACTGCATCCAGAGCTGTTTCTAATTATTAGGAACACAAGCAGCACAATTTCCTTCCTTTTCCTTCCAAACTCAGTCAGCCTAAAAAAACAAGACTTCTTTATCAGGATTGAAATGTGTGGAAAACCCGTTTGAGCTCGGCCTGGCGATAATTCTGCGGCGGCGGTTCTTTTTAATAGGCGCTGCTGCAGCTGGATCTGGACCAGCGCCTCTGCCACGGTCTGCATCTCCCTCCCCTCTGGCTACAGCCAAACCCCCTCGCTGCTGACTGTACGCACCTGTGGCTTGATTCCCGTCAGGAAGCGTCCGGAAACGAAGCCCCCGGCACCGGGCGACGAGTCGTACGGCTGGAAGCAGGGCAGGAATTTTCCTGAAGGCATCAGCGGAGGCCTGCGGCCCTCCAGCTCGATCTGACCCAGCAGGCAGGAGATCTGGAGAGGAGCGGGAGAGCGGTGGTTTGAAAACGGGGCCGGCGTTCTATCCCCGTCTCTAAGCGGTGCAGGACAGAATGACGGTACCTGCATGGTGTTGACAGTGGAGCCCTTGGCTCCGGACTGGACCATGAGCTGGAGGTTGTTGTCTGGGAACGGGGTGTGCAGTCCGACCGGCATACACACCTGCAGACACACACAGCGAGACTCGGTCATGACGGACGACACAGCCCGCCCTCACACACAGGAAGCTCCTTCCCACTGTAGCACCACTCTGGAGGTTTAATTTACACCTTTGAGCCTTCAACGTCTAGATTTTCACCAAGCACCCAAAATAATTTGCCGTTTCTCAATCACATATCCAGGCGCAGTTTTCTTCCAGCTTTTATTACAACATTACCATGAGAGTACCAAAACATTCGCTGAGTTAGGTTTCATCTGTTTTTCCCTCCACAAACAATGAAATAATGATGTTTTCAGAGCTGCTCTAGTTGCCTGATCTGGGGTCCAGCAATTTCACCGTTTTTTTAGCATGCAAGTAACCTTGTATTGGTTATAATCTGACATTCACAGAAACATGTTTACATAAAGATGAATTACTTAATTTAATGTTTTGTTTAGCTTCCAAACTGAACCTAGAACCCTGGGCGGTATCTAAAACCCAAAAATAAAAGGATCTAGCTTCTAGAAGCTAAATAAAACATGTGATAGAGCTCATTTTTTTTCAGTTTTTATTTTTAGTAACAAAAAACACAACTTATGGCAATATCAGAAGCCTCCATGTAAAAACCGATGAAATTGCCTTTAATTTCATTAATAATTTAGAGTTTATCAAATGATAATGGATGAAAAAGAAGATATAGTCTGAAAACCCAAAGATTTCTCCAGATTCATTCTTTGTGTTTGCATAATTATTAAGACTTAAACGAACAAATCAAATGCCAGACAGCGTAATAAAACTGAAACTGAAGAAAGAGGTTTTTTAACAAACCATTTGATTACAATTAAAAACTACAGCACAGGTCACTCGACCCCTCATATGCCATCATGCTAATGTAGACATTTCTGTGGAAGTGATGACAGAGCAGGCTTTAGTGCCTTAAATTTCACTTCAAGCCACAAACTTCCATCATTTTATGCGGGTTTAGGTCGACCTACACATAACAGTGGAATAAGGTGCTGCGGTTAGATGAGCCCAAAACTGAACCTACATTATAAAATGATGAACATCTGCCCTGAACAGAGCAGATCGAGGGTTAAGCATGTTGGTGGCGGCATCATGCTGTGGGGAGGCTTTTCTTCAGCAGAGACAGGGAGGCTTGTCAGAGGACATGAGAGGGACACTTTACCTTGTTGATTTCATTGTTCACTTGGTTCGCCACTTCCTTGAACTTGTGGTCGGCCATGGTGAATTCTCTCTGGTCAGGGCTGAGGTGAGCGTCCTGCCATCGACTCCGAGCCTCAGCCGGATCCACGTTAGGAGGGAGGTTGAAGGCCGCCTGCAGGGCCTGAGCGGCAGTAACAAGGAGACAGCCACAGCTATTAGAAACTGGCATGATGGGAGATTTAACGAGCAGACTGCTGCCCTCTTGTGGTAGCTTCAAAGAGGACCTGAGAAATAATCTGAACTAAGTCCAAAGCTGCAAAATGAACAGGTTTACATGCTTGATGAGCCTTTTATAAAGACTGAATTGCCAGACCAGCTGCTCTCGTTCACCGGTTTGAACGCTTTACTTCAAGCGTTTATTCACAGCTGCACATTAAGCTCTGTCACAATTCATTGAGTGACTCAAGGACCTCCATTCATTGATTGAAACAAAATCATCTGCCTCGAAGCTTCAATACATTTATTTATTAACCGCACTGTGTTCCGGCTAAGCGACTAACGCTAATGCTAGCCTAGCCTGCTAATACATGGAGGGCAATTGTGGTTATCCGCTATGGAGACAGAAAACAACTGGCAAGAAGCAGCGCAGAGAAAGAGACCTAAAGTTTGATTGGTCAACATGGCGGCCAAACAGCCAATCACGTGAGGGCCATACCATTATGGGAAAAGGGGGAAGGGGCAGCGAGTAGAGGGTGAGTTTGTTAGATTGTTCTGTAAAAGAACTATGAGGGACAGGAGAAAACAAAGCATCTGTCTTTAGCACATTAGTTGACAATCATGAACGTCGATAAATTATTATAAGTAAGAAAGCTCCTGCTTCTCTGGTGGGCCCGAAAACCCAACTGAGTTCAGCTTGTTTGTCTTAAGGGTAGGAGCTTAAATCTAACATTCTTACTGACAAAGTTAAGTCAGGTTTACAGCTAATGGGGAGTCGTCGGCCTACAAAACCGATCTGGGTCCAAACTAACATGGTCAGAGCCGGCCCAGGTGGGCTAAAGAGGAAAGCGTGTCTGCCGCACACAGAGGCTCGGCGTTCTGTTAGCCAACTGGCAAATATTTCAAGTTTGGCCCTAAAATAGAAAAACACGGCAAGGTGGTTAAGTGATGTCAGGGTGAGCGGAGTCCCTTCAACTTTGTCTCATGGTCCATTTCTAAATGTGCGCTCCACTTGTGAGCGTGTTCCTTAATGGCATTATAACGTCGGCGTTCTGTGCGCAGTACAGATTTATCCCCAGCGGCCATATTGGAGCGCCGTGGGGCCCATGAACCGCACCGTTACTGTGGCAGCCGTTTTGGCCAGTGGCATCCATGGAACGGGAAGCACTGAATTTGACAAGGCTGCGGGTCGGGTCAGAACCAACAGAGAACAAACACGCCGCCGCTTCACTCACCTTGGTGCCCACTTTCAGAGACTCTTCAATGATTTTCTTCCTCTGCATGTTGGCTCCAGGTTTCACCAGAATGTCTTCCACTCCTAGACGTAGAGACGGCAAATCCAGATTAGAAACGCACCCATCCAGTTTTCTCCCCCGATACAGATACCTGGGCTGAGTACATCGGCCGGTACCGAGCCGATACTGCTGTTAAATGAACCGCATACCTTGCCATGTGAGTAAAGGCATCAGGTTTGACAAAAAGGGTTAAAAAGGTGCTTTTGGAAGTGCTCAGTTAAGTTTGCAGGGTGAAGTTTATCAACTTTATCCCCAACTCTCGATTTCTTGTTATATATTACATGTTGGTGTCGTATCGAGCTTGAAATGTTTCCAAGTAGCAGACTTGGCCCAGTCTCCGCTTGCTCCATGTTGCTCTGTTTGCTCATCACTAGCTGCTCACCGGAGTAGCAAACAGAATTGAAGTGACTAGTATGTGTTATTAGTAAAAAAATAAGCTGCGGCTGCGTTTGCTCCTAGGTTCATACCCAGAGTGAAGCCTCTGTAGAGCTGCAGGTAGGCGGTGAAGAGTCGAGCCAGGCAGCTGAGCAGCTTGCCGCTGGTCTCCCCGCCGTACAGCTCATAGCAGCAGTGGACCAGGCCGTACGCCGAGGAGCCGTAGTGAGCCTTGTCCAGAACGCCCACCAACAGCTCGCCCTGACGGATCACCACCTGCAAGACGAGGTAATTAAGGTTTCCACCCACTTCGCCTTGCTGCTGTCATCTTGCCCACGCAGTGTGTGCTCCTACCTTTGACTCGCACATTCTTTCTGGTTGGTACCCAGGCGCAGCTCGAGGGGGAGACCGGATCCACGCCTTGCCGGGGATTTTTGCTACGCCCGTAAGGTTGAGAGGGACGGCTTTCTCTGGGATGATGTTCAACAATAAAGTGGACACCACCTAGGAGAAAATGACACAGGGAGCCTGTAGCAGCAGTAAAGACACACAGAGCTGTAGAAAAGTATTCAGACACCTTGAACTCTGACACATGACAACCAAAAATCTGGTTCTGGTTTTTATGGGTTTTGTTAGGATTTTATCTAATAGGCCAACAGATAACTTCTAATTGTAAAAGGATAAACGTCTTCAAGGGGCCTGGTAACATATTTTGACCAGATATATATTTTATGTTTTAGGTTTTAAAACAAAATACAAAAAAAACAAAAAAAAAAACATTTATCTTCAAATAGAACATTATACACCAAGCATTTGTTCTGACAGTGTTTACTTAGACCAGGGCTGTCCAAACTTTTCGGTACATGGGCCAAAACTGTCAAGTCAACGAAACTCGAGGGCCAAAAAATTAACACAAATTTTTTAAACAAATGTTTTTTTTTTTCTTTTACTTGCTCTACAAAATATGATAATTTTAAATAAATTAGTCATATTTTCTGAAGGAAATTAATCTGATCAAATTATTGTAGATCCAAATTTAAAAAAAAGGGTTTTGCTCATTTGTTGTATTCATCCATTATTTTTTAATCATTTAATTTGACTCTTTAACGATAAGAAACTGAACTCTTTTTGGTCTAGCAATATAAGAACAGTATTTGGGTCAGTTGTTAAAATTTTTATAATTTAATTCCAAGCAGATTTTAATGCACCAAAGTCTGCATTTGAGTAATTAAATATCTTTGGATAGATGTTACTATGAAATTAAAAGAGAATGTCAAAAGCTTGTTTATTAAAAGATGAAAACTTTGTCTTGTACTTGTACAATTGTAGGATTTTAACTTTTCTGTAATAGTTTTGCCCTAATTAAAAACTAGAATCTTCCATCTGCACCAAATCTTTCTTGAAATGCAGTTGGGGTTAAAATCAGTACAGGGGCCTCCGGGCCGCACTTTGGACATGCCTAACTCAGACCTTACTGAGCCTGAAAGGAAGTCTGCATCGGGATCGTGTGCCAGTGTGTAATTCAGAGAAGATGCCTCATTCATGCGCTGCATGGTTTTGTACCAAAAGATTCACATACCAGATCAAATGGCATTAACTTTCACAGGTCAGGATGGACATATATTTATGGTTGCATTTATTCATTATAACGTTATCATAACGTCGTATAAATGTCTGTGGGCTCCATTGCTTCACATGGGCTTGTTATGGTAAATATACACTAAAGCGCTTCTTTTACTAACAAATAGGGAAAAAACAAAGTATAAAACAGAAATAAAATGTATTTTAATCTAATTTTAATCAAGTTTCTCTACATACAAAAAATAAGTTGTGCTAATTTTGCTAATTTGCCTCAAGCAAAACGGACTAGGGCAGCATGACATGTGGCAACTATATCGTTATCGCCACATCGGTGCGTGAAATATTCATATCAGAAACAAGGACCCTATAAAGCTCAACAATTGTTGGCTAAGATATTCCAAGAGTTATGAACCAGCATATTTCATGCTAACATAATACTAAGTCTTCTGGTCGCAGACGCTCACACGCGTAACAAACGACATTACCCACAATGCCAAAGGTCACAGAGTGATGAAGAGAAAAGGAAAGAAGGACATAGGCGTGGTGCGAGTGCTGGCCTAGCGGTTAGAGAGCTGGACGTTTTTGTCTTGGAGATGCTGCAAATGTTGCTGGTTCGAAACCCGTATGCATATCTAAGGCTGCGACGTGAAAAATGAGGACAGGTTCAAGGAGGGTGAACATCTGTGTGCTTTTTCCCCTGCAGCTAAACAAGTCTAAGGCTACGTTCACACCGCAGCCTGAAGTGACCCATTTCCCTTCTTTTTGCCCATATACGACCTGAATCTGATCTTTTCATGACAGTCTGAACAACACAGATCGGATTTTTTCAAATGCGACCCAGGTCGCATGGATATGTGGTCCTGATTCTGATACGACCTGTGTCTGTACGGCCGGGTCACATATATCCGACCTGTACGTCACTGATACACGACAAACGTCACTATTGTGCGTCCTGCTGTGCAGAAGCAGGAAGAAAGACGAGACCCATAGCGGACAACAACGAGGAGAGCAGTCAATGGACGGAAAGCTCCGGTTAGAAAAGGAATTAAAGATCGCAAAAAGCGCGGCAGCATTATAATCCATGTTTACTTCCACAAACAATGAGCACGCTTGCTACGTGTGACATCATCGCGTCCTCTACTGCGCATGCAGGACACTTAGGTTGTATGAATTCAGTTCACACAGGAGATCACATACAAGTCGCATATATTTGGAAATGTGAACGGCCGCGCAAAAAAATCAGATTTCACAACAAAAAAAATCGGAATTGAGCATTAAGGCGTGCAGTGTGAACGTAGCCTAAGTCCCAGTTGTTACCTGCTTGCCTGTCCACAGCTGCTGCGGTTTGAGGATGGTCGGAGGCAGCAGCTTGACTCGGCCTGCCCGGTCGGTCAGTCCTCTGTACACCAGCTCCGTGTACTGGTCTTTGGTGAAGAAGCAGCCTCTTATGGTCATCTTGGTTCCTGACACCATGTGGTCCTGGATGAGACCCGCCAGCGGTTTGCCATCCTGAGCAGAAACAGAAAAACATCAGCATCGTCCCTCTGCTTCAGAATGCTCTGCCTCTTACAGAGAGAGGAAAAAACAAGCTTCCGAATGTAGGCAGGGTTTATAGGACATTTAATCCACCTTAGGGACGAGGTACTGCTGGTTGGTGCTGACCAGCGTGTAGGCCTCTGCTCGGCCCAGCTCGCTCTGAGGGAAGTGAGCGTTCATCTCGTCTCCGTCAAAGTCGGCGTTGTACGCCTTGCAGTTGGCGTAGTGGAGCCTCAAGACCTGGGTCAGCAAGGAAAAAGGAGGGTGCTCAGCGATCATGCTACTCATCAACACCGCTCTACTAACTTTGCAAGGACGGAAGGACGGAAGGAAGGAGGACATAATGGATGAAGGAAGGATAGATGGGTTTTCAGACACTGCAGGAACCCTGAATTCATTCTGAAACCAGAGGAGGAAGAGAAATGATGCGTTACCTTCTCTCCTGGTAGGATGCGAGCACAGTGGGCTTGTATGGACGGCCTGTGCAGGGTGGGCTGTCTGTTCAGAAGCAGAACGTCTCCGTTCTTTATGTGACGCCTCACCTGGAGCGACACAAACGTATAGCAGAGGCGTGAGAAGGACTCTCTCCTCCCGGGGGAGTTGAGTTCCGCTCCGAGCTTCTAACTTACAATCTTCATGGACATCTTATGTGGACCCGTAGAGGGCGTCAGCAGCTGCTTAGCGACCGCCTCGCGCTGCGCGGCGTTTGTGGCCGACAGGATGGTCTTCCCGCCGTCTTCGTTGATCACCATGGAAGCGCCGGGGTGGACGTTGGGCCCGTTGAGAACGGCCTGCCGCAGCTCCTTCACGTTCCACGGGGTGACGGGCTGTGGGTAGGTCAGCTTGGTGGCGAACACCTGCGCACAGCGCCAACAGTGAGCCGGCTCAGATACAGTAACGCTCTTTGGTGAGGAGATAACCAACAGGTCATTGGATTTAGTTATCAAACTGCTGCCATGGTGCTCTGAGCACCCTGAGGTCACACCGTTCCCCTTTATGCTGATGACTTCTTTATATATAGACCCTCACATTTCTGTTGGCACGGCTTGCCTCATTGGCTTAATCTTCAGGCTTTACGCACTGCAAAAAAAGAACTAAAAATAAGTAACATTTTCTTGAAATGAATGCATTTGCCCTTGATTTGAGCAGGTAAATAAGATGATCTGCCAATGGAATGAGTATTTTTACCCCTAAAATAAGATAATTAGACATCCTGCACTTGAAATAAGATGAGGGAGATGAATTGTTCCTATTTTAAGTGCAAAAATCTTATTCCATTGACAAATCATCTTATTTACCTGCTCAAATCAAGGTCATATAGTTTCATTTCAAGAAAAAATTTCTTATTTTTAGGTCTATTTTTGCAGTGCGTTAAAAGGAACGTTTCTTCTTAAATGAAGAAACACTTTACCTGGACAGCTCACTTCAGGTCTACAAAGAGCTGTGCATCACCGACTAAAACACAATTTGCTCCCGTTTTTAGTTCAGCCGAACGGCTGCCTTCCACTCAGACTACAACTTGTGAGAACATGCTGGTTTATGCACAGGAGAAGACGCTAAAAGACGTATCATTATGACACATCCAGTAAAATATTCAAACGGGTAAAAACAGCAGCTCTCTCCTTACACTATATATTTAAAACAAACTTAGCTGTAGTTTTTCTTCTCCTGCTCGTGGACAGAGTGAGATTATGTTTTTTTTTTAATTTAGTTGCCGTATGCTTGCTGCTACTCTACCACAAAGGTTACTATTGACCTTGCTATCATAAAATCTTGCGTTGGCAGTAATATTGATCATCATATTGACAAGATCAGTTGCTATAAATGCCTCTTTTCTTCCTTCCTCTTCTCCTCCTCTGTGCTTCCATCGCTCCGCGACCTTTGGCCTTTTAGTGAGGGCATCTGCTGCCCTGAGACTCTGTCCAACTGGCTAGACGTTACATTAGCCTGTAGAACAAG
The DNA here is from genome assembly GCF_011125445.2 of Fundulus heteroclitus. Lineage (NCBI taxonomy): Eukaryota > Metazoa > Chordata > Actinopteri > Cyprinodontiformes > Fundulidae > Fundulus > Fundulus heteroclitus. The sequence goes on along the minus strand of NC_046383.1, from coordinate 34,958,166 downwards.
TTTGTCCCCGCTGGCATTTATTCACTGGACTCTGAACAGTCCTTTGCCATATGAACACTGCACACTGATGTTGCAGTAACCAGATGTTTTAGACATTTATTTAATAAGGGACGGTTACTGGATGGCTTCAAACTTTTTACACTTCAACGAGCAACCGCCCTAGTCTGGCTCTCAGGTTCAAGATCTGCATCTATCACAAGTCCCAGATTTGTGATAACCGGCTGTTACCATGGGTATTCCGATCTCGTTTGTTCCGATGTACATGTCGGGACAGATGACAGATCGCGCGGCGTAATCCACCCGTTTGCCCATCATGTGTTTTCGGAACAATCCGTCCTTCTTCTCCAGGATCTGCCAGACAGAACAGAGAAACACAGAAGTCTTTATTTTAAGGGAAAACAGAAAATACACAGAAACGCCAAACACCAGCATAGACAACTAGTAAAACCACACGTGTGTCTCTCCCTGGGAGGGAAAGTCTCGTCTGAGAGCCCGGGACACAGCCTACAGGTCTGTCCTACCTGTCTGACCCCGGGGTATTTGTCATTCATCAGGCTGTCCATGTCGCTGTCAAAGACGATGTTGACGTGGCTCTGCAGGCGGATCCACATGTTGTACAGTTTATCCTGCAGCGTCAGCCCGACAACCCCCGACAGAAAGGTCTGATCCTCGGGCCCCAGCGCCTGGGGGAGAAAACGGAGGGTGAACACAGAGCTAAGACCAAGTCTCCTCCCTGACAGGAAGACGCGCCGCCCGCTCACCCCTTCCTCCTCCTCCTCCTCTGCCCCCTCGGCGCGCTTCTCTCCTGCTATGACAGCCAGGAGCTTCCGGATGACCCCGCAGTCCTTCATCACGGCCTGCATGTTGACCGTCTGGCCGTTGGTGAACATCTGGTCGCCCAGCTGGTTGATGGGACGGTACCTGGCGGCGGGGAGGTGGGGTGAGAGTCTGCCGCCGGGTCGCTCGCTCGCTTCGTGTGCCGACACCGTACCTGCAAGGTGGGACCGCCAGCAGCTCCAGGAAGAAGAGGTCGGGGTAAAAGCCCTTCTGCCCCTCCGACCCCGTGCTCTCCTCCAGCCCGGGAAACAGGTGCTTCAGGAAGAAACCTGCAGGGCAAGAAAACGGGAGTCAGCACGGCACCGCTCCTTCTGCAAAAACACGCTCGGTAAAGACAACCAGAGCGACCCTGCAATGGCACGATTCAGTATATTAAAATATTAAAACATGTTTGGTTTCAGCCCCCAGCGTTTGGATTTTACCTTCTTTGGCCCAGACTTTGCTGACGTGCTCTCTGGCTGTACTGGCAGTCAGGAGGACCCGGCCTCCAGCGAGCGGATCTGCAGCGGCACCGTCAAAAAGAAGCTGTTTAGCGCATGTACACAGAAATAAATGCAGAGTTCATCCCAAGGGGACCGCACACAACGACCAGCTGCAGAAAGGTAACCCCTCTTTGTTTTACACGCTGGTGTCTTTTTATTTTTTGGGAACGCGTTACATCTTTGGTCGGCCTGGAGATGCTGCTTGATGCTCTTGCCTAGCATCTTTAGGGAAAACTGGGCTGGTGTTCAGACACTGCAAAAATTTTCTTGAAATTAGAGTATTTTTCCTTGATTTGAGCAGGTAAATAAGATTATTTGCCAACGGAATAATAATTTTGCACTTAAAATGGGAACAATTCATCTCCATCATCTTATTTCAAGTGCAGTATATCTAATTGTCTTCTTTTAGGGTTCAAAATACTCATTCCATTGGCAAATAATCTTAATTACCTGCTCAAATCAAGGGCAAATACATTCATTTCAAGAATTTTCTTACTTATTTCTAGTTCTCTTTTTGCAGTGCAGGGATCCATTTCTGTTACCCGAGACAACTTTGTTTGGATTTTCTTTTTCATCCAAGTTTGAAAATCCCTGAAGCCAAGCCGACTCATCAGAAATAGGCTGTGCGCTGGTGGCAAAGAGCGAGTCTCTTTAGCCGTTTTTCCACGATACCAACATTTTTGCTTTTATTAGCTGAGACAAATAACATTTTGGAAATGGTTTTAACCCTTTAAGCCCAGAGAATTTTAGGAGCAATCTCCACCTTAAATTACATATCTGATATAAATCAAGTACAGCTCCACAGTGATAAAGTGTAAATGGTTGTATTTGTGTGACACTAAGGCATTAAAGATTATTTTAAGTGAAACCTCTATTGCAAATGCCAGTATGTCTGATTTATAGGCGATTATACAAAGAAAAGAAATCCACGCCTAAATATTTTTCAAAATAAACAGCAAAAATATATAAAAAAAATTCTGAAAACATAGGAGAAGCCTCAGACTTTGTATATCCACATATTGACTATAACTGCAGCAAACCTGGACTGAATCAGCTGAAGCATCTTTGTTTCACAAAGTGTGACAGGCAGACCTCTGATTTTGGCACAGCTTATCCAAATATGCCAAAAACTGGGCCAAATGTGTTTTTCACCTTATGGAAAGGGCAGCAGGTGAAATAAAAGTGAAGTACCAGCAGCACCGCCCCTCACAGAAACCAACAAAACCATTCCTACTTTTATAGTGTGATAAAACAGGCCTGGCTCTGCTTGTACTGAGATCAGTCCAGACGGGTTTAAAAAGTTCATTATTTAGTCGAGACTTAGATTTCATGTGGTTGGTTGTAGGCGCCGTGAACATCGTTTGCTGCCCCATCGTTAATTTAACTGATTTCAGGACTCCTTCCCTGCTGCATCTAAACTTTTCCCCAATGAAGTGAATTAAACTGTGACATTTGTTCCTTTAGCAACAAAGTAAACTTCTTAAACTACCAAAACTGTTTGTTGAGGACAAATATGCCCCTCAAGTCCTCTGCTAAATAATCTGACAACAACCTGACCTGACAGCACCTGGACTGAACCCCCCTCACCTGTGTCTTCAGCAGTCTGGGCTCCTGTTGGCATGGTGACGATCAGCTTACTGTTGTGCTCTCGCCGCACCGTTGACCTGCCGCTTCTTCACAGGTAAAACACAGATGAGAAGGAGTTTACAGATAGCCGGTGACGTTTGAGGCGACTGGTGGTGCGTCACCATGTCCCACACATCCTGGCTCACATTCAGAGCCAGCCGTCACTGGTTACCTGCAGTAAGGACACTTCCTGGTATTCATCTGGACCTTCCAGAAGTCGTTGATCAGACTGTTCTTCATCTCGACCAGACGTTTAATCTGGCACAGGTGGACGACACAAAGTTAGCAGACGACGCAGCGAATTAAAGCGTCTGTGTGAGAGTGTGCACCCACTGGCTTGGAGTCCTGTGCCTCCTCAGTGCTGGCTCCGACTATCCTGCTGGTGAACTCCCTCAGCACCTGCTCGATCTCGTCTCCCGTAGCTTTGGGGTTCTCGTCAAGGTGCTAACACACAGACAGGATCGGGAAACAGAACAATCCGCTTTGTGAGCCTCGTCTCCTGTGTGATCTCCACCTTTTGTTTATCTGACTCATTCAAGATATCGCCTTTCCCTTTGGTACTCACTGGTTAACGACACACATGCAAGTTAGTAGACCTGATCTAAACTGTATCGCCTTTTATCTAACCCTAAAAAAAGCCTGAGACACATTGTTGAGGAAATCTGGGTCAATCGTTTCAGAACGACTGGAAGAAGGAAGTATAACGCAGCCGTTTCCCTGCTAAAAGCCCGAGTGCTGCTGATCATCAGCAGTAACCCGGCAGCCAGAGGAACTCAGCGGTCTGCAGGGGTTTAAAGCTGGCAGCTGCTGCAGAGATGACCGACTTCAGCCATGCACCACAGACACACAAATAAAAAGATGAGCAGAAATCCACCAGCTTAGAGACAAACATAAAGCAGTGATCATTCATTGTAACGCTTTTAACGGCCTCGATAGTGCTTCAGCAGACGGCCGCCCGTAGGCGCGTTGTTTCTACGGCCCACCTGATTGAGAACGCTCTCCACGAGGTAGACCTCCTGCATGGCTGCGTGCTCCACCAGCCTGAGCTGGTTCACCAGCAGGTGGATGGCGGCTCGGGGACACGTCAGCATGTGGCACGTCAGACAGGAGCCGCGGATCAACAGGTAGAGTTTCTGATGGAGAAGAACAAGAAACGGTGAGAGAATGGAAAAGGAACAAGAGGCTATCACTGTCTGTCCACCGGCAGGAGTTTAAAAAAATAAATAAAAAATTAAGTAATTTTTAATCCAATCCGCCATGATTATATTCTACAGACGCAGAGAAACGCTGGCCGGTGAACACAATAGGACTACATTAAGCTAGATCTTACTAAATGCTAACAGGGTGCACTGGAAGCAAAACTCTTCGGTGTGGAAGTTGTGACTAAGGGAAGAAGGCACGAAAACAGCAACAACAAAAAAAAAAGCTAGAGAGCAAGACTTTCAGATAATAACAGGAAGGCTGGATGCAAAAAAGAATAGCTGCTCTCCTTTATCCTTTAAAGCTGTAACAGAACATGCTGGAACTGGAATCTCTCTCTCTCTAAAAACCTATTTATACCCTTGAAATCTTTTATTTTAATGAACGTGTGATTACTGTACAGTCCCGCTCCCTCCATAATGAACGTGTTATTGAGTTTAAGGTGATAAAATCCTATTTTACAGTGATAAATGTTTCTCTCTCCCTCACACAGAAGCAGTGAGCCTCTCCTCTGCATTAACATAAACAACTGATCATGGAAGGAAGGCTCTAAAAAATACATTTCCAATGCAGTTTCTGTAATATCTTGTATTATAATACTTATTGTTGTCCTAAATGCAAATAACCCAAAATTGGGAACCAAGTGCTGAACTCAAATAATGATTCCTCATCAACTAATGTCCCGTTGCAGCCAGTTGAGCCATGGATGTCTGCGTGGGTACTGAGATCTGCTCACGTCAAAGAACAGCGGGTTGTACACCGGCAGAGGCAGCTCGATGAGGCCAAAGTGTCCCGGACAGTTGTTGAAGTCCTGACAGCAGGTGGAACAGATCTGTGGGGGAGAACACGCAGCAGTAAGCAGGATGTCTGCAGGCTAATGGCTCTGAAGTAAACACAGGAGACTTAATGTGTGCGCGCCGTACCTCCTTGATGTCTGCTGGCCCCAGAGCCAGGTCGTACAAGCTGTTCTGGGCCACATTTCCCACGCTGTCCAGGAACTGGGAGTTAGTGATGGTTTTCACGCTCAGCTTCCTGAAGAGAGAGAGGCAAAGAAATGTTAGTGATCCTTCGCTGCTCTGCGATCGGGACCGAGTTTCCCTCCGCAGATCCCCGATAACCAGGTGTGAGGGGGAGGGGGGCTTTTGGTCCTGCGGTGAGCATCTTCACCTGGCCGTCACGCACGCCAGCTAACCTAAGCATCGGGCTGAAACGTGGACGCCCGCAGAGACCGGGAGGCCACGGGCCGCCGTGTTGTGTGCAGCTCCGACCAGCCAGCAGGCGGACGGACGGACGGGAGAAACGCGTCTCACCTGATTTCTTCGGCCGAGTACAGGCCGAACGACATGCCCTCCAGGCGCCGCCATGGCACTTCTTTGGAAAACAGCATGTTGAGGAGCTGGCTGGGACTGTCTGGTGGTGTTTATGGTTGGGAACTCATGGCGCGCGGGTGCTGAAGCCCGACCACGAGTCTCTCGCAGACGTCGCACGTGGGACCGCGAGACTACGGCTCAGACGGGAGGGGAGCACGCCCGCACACTGTTACGCGGCCTTCCCACGGAATACCTCGCTACTTTCACTTTTTATTACAATAACACCTAAGAAATATTCATACCAGTCTATTTAAATTAGATATGATTCGTAATTGACTTTAAACATTAACCTACAAACCCCTATTTGTCTCCCCCCGTCCTTCCGCTGACATGGTCTGTCCCTTTCCCACAATCCTCCAGTCTGTACCAACATGGCGGCTCCCTGTAGGCACGTAGGACGTTGCGTCCAGAGAAACGGCGGATTTCTGCGGCTTCGTCTCGAGCAGCCGCTTTCTGGCAGGTGAGACGCGCGTGTCGTTGTTTCCCCAGAGTGTCCTCCTGTCAGTAAGCTGTAATATCGCGTGTTTTAGCCGCGGGAGAGCCGCAGCATCCCCCTCCGGCAGGAGGGGTCACGTCTCTGTGGTGCGCTTACATCACCAGCTGTCAGATGTTGGCTGAATGAGACTGATCCAGCATTAGAATCTGTTCTGATTCTGGACTGTCGCAGACGTCTTCACTGTTCTGTCTAAAGCGTCTTTCATTGCTTCCCCCACCTCCAGACCTATTGATGAAAGCTTGCTGCTCTTTCCTCTCTTTAGGAGTTTCGGGCTGACCGCAGCTCTTCAACAGGCTGCAGAAGTTCACAAAGGTAAACCAGGACCTAGACTTTCACAGGGTTCCTTCTGCGCACTGCGTAAAAGTTGCATTTTGATTTTGGCTGGAACTGGTGAACTGAAAATTGACGCTCAGAGACGTTCTCCGTCCAACCTTGCTGAGCTTGAACCATTTGGACATATGACACACACACATAAATAAAAAATAAATTCATATGAAATGGTTAAGTTTGCAGTTGGAACAAGCAGCCAGAGCTTTGGACTGAAAAGGCAGCAGGGATGGACAGCAATGCTACCGACCGTATAATTCTTTTAGGGCTGGACGATAATTCCACAACAATATATATTGATCGATAGAAGTATATCGATGATAGAAAAAAAGGGTAAATAAAAAGTTCAATAGAATAAAAGATTTCCTTCCTTTTGCATTCTAGCCATATGATAAACGCAGACCCAGGAATAAGCTCCGCCCCCTTCAAAGAGTTCAGAGAGCACACACTATTTTTTACTTTTTTTTTTAACTTGCAGTTTTGGTAAAAGTTGGTTGAATAAAGAGTTGAGTTTGAATCCAGTGTTTGTGTGTCCTGTATCTAAAAATAGGTTGCTAAGCAACAGCATAGAATGGCCATGGCTGCACTTAAAATATATGTTTTGAATTTGTTGATAATTATCGATATCGATCAATATGATTTCTACTTTATCGATAGGCTTTTTTTTTTCTATATCGTCCAGCCCTTAGTTCTTGTTGTGTCTTGTTCCGTTAAAAGCGCTTTTTACTGTATTTCAGAATCAAAGGAGCCCATCGTCATCCCCAGGAAGAAATCATGGTACGTCCGATGTGCGGTAGATGGCGGTGAGGTGTTTAATGTCTGCAGGTCGGTGTTAACTGAGCCTGTGTTCCTCGTCACAGGAGCAGCGAGGCGGTGTTGGAGGCGCTGGCTTCTACCGTCCACAGAGTAGGCGTCCCGCCGGGGTCTTCCTCTCTCTACACGGTCCTGTGGGCTACGCCGCTTGTTCATCTTGCCTGTTGTTTGCACGTGTCTCCTGCAGGATCCCACAGCGTACCCCTACCGGTTCCAGGACGACTCGTACCTGTCCCCCAGGACGTCTGCCGAGTTTGTATGCTGAGAAAACCCGCCCCCCCAACGCATACTTGGTCCTCAGAGCTGCGCCCCCGGAGCGGGTTCCCAGGAAACTGACGCCCTTTCCTCTTTGTCTCTGCAGAAAATGTACTCCCTCTCCCAGGAGTCCGGCAGAGCCGCAGCCAAATACTTTGTCAACAACAACCCCAAGTTCTTCACCAAAGAGTTTGCGGAACCGCACATACCGGTAAGAACCGGGGGGCTGTCGGGGGCGGGGGCCGCTTCCCTTTGAGCTCTCGGCCTCACCGTGCTTGTTTGCAGTGCTTGATGCCAGAGAACACGGCGCTGCTGCTGGAGGGGGAGAGCGAGGAGGCGCTGAAGGAACGGATCAGCCTGAGGAAGGTGTCGGCGGCGGTGCAGATGTACGACCAGCTGCTGCAGTCTGGTGAGGGGGCCACGCGCAGAGAAGGCCGCGCCGCTCGAAAAGCGCCGCCGACACCCCACCTCACGGTTCTTATCGCTCCCTGCAGGAACCCCGGTCTCCATGGACACGACCCACGAGCTGCTGGACCTCCTCTGCCTGTACTGCGACAGGGACCCTGTCCAGGAGGGGGCGCCGCAGGGGGTGGATGGAGTGAGTGGTCCTACATCAGGGTCGTGCCGAGAGACGACATGGAAGGAAGACAACACGGCTGTCGTTTCTGTGCCCGGCTCAGGAGGAGGGGGAGGAGGAGACGAAGAGACGGAGGCCCAAGGGGGGCCGAGCGGCGGACCCCCTGAAGTCGTCCTGGAAGGAGAACAACAACGCAGAGAGGATCTTCAACCTGCTGCCGGAGAGAGACACGCCGTGTTACTCGGCTCTCATCAGAGGCATGGTGAAGGTACGTCTGCTCGCCAAACGCAGCGATGTTTCATCCGCTCAGCTCTGATGAGATGTCCACGTTTGTTATGTCTCTGCAGCACGGGGCGTATATGAAGGCCTTCAACCTGTACACGGACCTGCTCAACAACAGGCTCTCAGGTGAGGAGCCAAAGAGCCGATGAGCAGGAGGGAGAGGCTTACTAACACTGGGCAGATATCAGGATAAGTCCACTTCTCTGAGTAGGATTACTGTAGCTATGGAAATAAAAGCTAACAACATGGCATGATGCACTGGTCTAAAATGTTAGTGAAAATAGCTGCTATCAGCCTTTATGAAGAGTCTGTTTTATAATGTGTGTGTTTATTTGAAAAAGCACTGAAAGTAGTTACATTTCTAATTATTATAACATCCGCTTTTCTGACTTAACGTTGAACACACGGTACAAACTAAATGGGGCGGGGGCTTGCCTTACATGTTCCTTATAACGTAGATTAAGAGGTTGATAGAGTGTAACCCGATGGAAGCCAGACAGAGTATGAACGAGTAAATGAAGAACCCGAGCATCTCCTAAGACATAATCATCTAAAATCAGATTTATAGGGTTTTACGTATTCTGTCCATGTAGACCAAATCAGGTAAAACGTGTGAGAAGGAAAGCTTTTCCGTTATGTATGTCATATATTGTGTCAATCCAGTCATCAATAGTGGGCAGTTCTGACTTTAACCGTTTTCTGGTAATTGTTTTTTTTTTTTTTTACTGCCGACTACCAGGATAAATAGCGTTTTTCTAACAAAAGCAATCCAATTTTCAAGAATCAAATCTTCAAAATAGACATGTCATGGGAATATTTAAGCAAAATATATTATGAAGATGTTAATAATTCTCAGTCCAGTAATGTTGAATAATGTGATGATGGCTAGCCGTAGCGAATCCACAGCGTCTCCATCATGCATCTCATGTTATAACTGGCGTCACAAAAAATCGTACTATATTTTTCCATCCGAACTCTCTCCAAATCATTGACCCAGTCCACAGCGATTGTATTTGGCATATTTATTCAATATGGTGTAAAATCTGAGTCAAAGGCACAGCGTCTAAAAATAATTTCAGATTTATCCAATTTACATAGTTTAATGGTCTCCTGACAAGATTTTATAAAGAGTCTATTTTAATTGGTCTACTAGGTGCATAGCTGCTGCCAGAACCACATCATGATAGAAGCTGAAGCAGCATAACAATAGCTTCCTGTTTCAGCATTTGTAATTAAAATAATCAATACTGTGAAAATCCTTTTAAAAAATGTATTAAAGAAACATATTCTCAGCTATTTAATGTTTTTATTTTGGTCTATTAAATTTCTGAGGTCAAAAGAATGCACATTTTTATAGAATCTTTCTATACTTATGTTGTTGTTCTCCGCTCTGCCACTAGGTGGCACCAGAGAAGTGGCCCTCAAGCGCCATGCAACGTTTCCATAAAGTCTGCATCACCAACACTTAATTGTTCCTGACCTACGTGTCATTTCCATGGATCTGATTGAACAAAGCTTTTTTACGCGGCCGTTAGTAATGATCCCAGCTGAACTGATGAAGTCTCTGGCAGAACTGCTGCTTATGAGTTATTTTACCCCAAAGGAGAGGATAAAGTTGTGGTCAGAATGTATGTAATGGACTTTAAATCTGTCCGTATTATTGGACTGAGTCAGCTTTTGCTGCGTAAAGTGCCCTGAGATAATATTCTCTGTACGAATAAGCTGAATTTAATTGAAGTGCTTTGTCTCAGCATTTAAGGATTACGTTTTTTTTTTTTTTTTTTTACTTTGGTGTGGGAGTGTTTTGTATCTAAGGTCTGATTTCACGTTGTCAAAGTTGCATACCAGCTGTTTTTAGGTGCATGTCTAACCTTCTCTTGTCCTCCCAGCTGACGTCCACATCTTCAACGCGCTGATCTCTGCGGTTCCTGAGGTCAGAGAAAAGTTCAACGAGAGATGGGACCTCATCAGTGTAAGTAAGAGCCCTGGGTGACCTGCAGCCTTTTCTGCTCTACTGCTTAGGCCTCCTTTGCAAAAACACAAGCAGCATTTTAATGTCCAAATAAGCGAACGGAGCAGCCAGACCCAGATTCCCTCCTCTTGCCGGCGTTCTGTGTGTAGGAGCTGCTGAACCAGATGAGAGAGCAGAAGGTTCGTCCCAACCTGCTCACGTTCAACAGCGTCCTCAAAGCTCTGAGACGATGCGGCTCTTTGGCCAAAAACTACGCCCCTCAGACTCTCAACGAGATGAAGGCTCTGGGCATTGGTAGCTATGAGCTCCATAGCATCGTTTAACTCCGGCATTCCTGTGTCATTTGTTCTCCTGACCGTGTTTCGCCCCGTGTCCCCTTCAGCTCCAAGCCTGGCCACCTACGACCACCTCCTGGCCGTCTTCTACAAGTCAGGTACGTCGGGGGCGTTGCCGGGGCCCGGCGCTCGGCCGGCTTCCTGTCGATGAGCTGAATGGTTACTCTTTCCTCTGCAGCGTCGTTCGGCCTCAACAACACAGACCTCCTACAGGATGTGCTGACAGAGCTAGAAGGGAGGAGCTTCACCTGCCAGGACCCTAATGACGGTGTGTCATGGTGTGAGGGGGGGAAATAACGGCACCTGTGCACATCAGATGACGTGGCTCTGTTCTAAACGCCTCTTTCCCGTTTTCCTTCCCAGTTTTCTTCTTCTCCAGTGCGATGAGAACAGTAAGTTTTCATCACCTGTTTTTTTTTTTAAAGCTCTTCTCTGATTTTGACTATCAGCCGTTGTTTGCATACTCTCATCGTGAGCAGGGCTGTTTTAGTTCATGGCTTTTAATGACTCGTTTCCTTTTCCAAACATCTTTGTTGGATTTGAAAACAAGAATTTGCAGCAAGTTCGAAGTTAGATCGGGTTTTTCCTCTAATCCACTCAGGATCTGCGGTGTACGTTCAGAAGGCATGAGATCTGGTCAGAAACGCCACGCTCTGGTTAAGGAAAGTTGACTTTGTTACCGTACTTTTCAGGAAGGGGAAGCGTTGACTTGGCGTCTGGGCAGAGAATCCGAATCGGCTTTATCCACCATATTCATGCACACAGACAAGGAACTTGACTCCAGTCCCACTTTGCTCTCATTCAAGACATTCATACGAAATAGAAATCCCCTTTATTTTCCCTAATGGAAGTGTGCAGATGCACTGAAGGACAAGACGGATAAAACCAGAAATAAGAACAGGAGATTATACAGTAGAGTAAATTCACAACTTAGGACAAAATACCGTACAGTTATTAGTTATTAAAACTACCACACTAAAAATGCATGAAAGAAATGTGCAAAACAGTGGGGATTTTATAGATAAAAACAACAGAATAATTAGAAGAATCAAAATAAAAGCAGGGCTGTAAACATCTGTTGACTTTGTTGGGAGCAGTGATGGTTCTAAAGTCTAGCAGCAGGTGGGAGGAACAACCTGTAGAAACGCTCCTTAGAGCATCTGGGATGCAGCAGTGTGTCACTGAAAGCTCTGCAGCAGCTCCATGCATGGGGTGGGAGACATTGTCCATCAGTGATGTGATTTTTCTTAGAGTCCTCCTGTCTCCCACCACCTTCACTTAGTTCAAGTTGCATCCCAGGACAGAGCTGGCCCACCTAATGAGTTTATCCAGCTACTTCCTCCCAGCTACAGATAAGATGCTGCTCCAACAGACCACAGAGTCAAAGAAGGTCTTCAGGAGCTCACCCTACACTCTGTAAGACCCCAGGATCCTCAGCTGGTAGAATACACTCTGACCTGTAAAGAGCTTCAGTGTTGTGACTCCAGACCAGTTTATTATTTTCCATTATTGTGCCGTTTGCGGCACAATAAGATATCGGTCGCAGCTTTGATTACGTTTGCAGAACGGCTCCTACCTCAGGTTGATTATGGACGGACTATGGCCGAGAGCCCGGTCTGTGACAGGGAGCCAAGCAATTCAAATAAGCAGTTCTCCCATAAACATGGACCCAGCATCCAGCCAGAATGGTGCCGCAAGCTCCATCATGGCGGCCAAAAGTGTGTTGTTTCCCTGGAACTCGCTAAGGCAGAGGAAACGAGACGTTAGCCGCACCCTATGAATGCGCTGGACTCTGCGTGGACCTGAGAAAATCAGTAATGAAGTCATGGAAGCTGTTTGCTGTAAAATGAGCGGTGTTTGAATGCCAAAACGACGGCACTCATGCAGATCAGTGGATGTAAACCTCCCACCGACCCAGTCATCCCATGGAAACCTGCTGATCTGTTCGTTTGTCTCCCAGTGTTTGGACAACAAAGATCTGGAGCTGGGCTACAAAGTTCACCGTCTGGTAGAGGTTGGAGAGAACTGGAGGCTGTTGGGAACCCCGTACCAACAGAGCTTTTATTAGTAAGATGATCCATTCCCCAGCCTCCCCTGCTGCTGCTGCTGCTGCTGCTGTTTCCCTCTAATCAGCCTCCGTCTCCTCCGCAGCGGTCGCTTCTTCAACCTGCTGTGTATGATGGAGCACGTGGACGTGGTGCTGAAGTGGTACAGACGGATCGTGCCCTCGGTCAGTGCGCCCCTGCCGCCTCGCTGGTTGCTGTTCTCAGGACTGTAGCTCACTCTCTGCTCCGGTGTTGCAGTTCTATTACCCCAACCACCACGGGATGAGGGACCTGCTGCAGGCTCTGGACACCGACAACCGGCTGGACCTGCTGCCCGCCATATGGAAAGGTGCCACCGGCCACATCTAGACTGGTGTCACTGTTAGAGACACCCCGCCTACCCCATCTCTGTAAACCTGATGCATTGCCCTTTCTTCGCTGCAGATATTAAGAGTTTTGGTCACGACTCCAAGGTGGACCTGGTGGAGGAGCTGCTGAGTCTCATGGCCAGAGAGGAACACAGTCCTGAGGTGTGTGGCGTTGTTGTTTTTTTTGTCCCACCTCAGCCATGTTGCCGTCGGTCTCTTTCTGACCAAATCTCCGTGCGTCTCCAGGTTCAGGAGTCCTTTGCCGCGTGCGCTCTGGATGTGAAGAGCGTGTTGGAGGGCAGGTCCAACGTGGAGTGGAGCACCGCCTTGCTGTCTCACATCACCACCCTGCTGTTACGGGCAAACAAGCTCCAACAGGCCTGGTGAGACGGGCATTCATACCCTTTAAACGCACTAAATCAAAGGGAGGTTTTTGGGATGGAGAAATACTAATAATAATTGAACATCATTGGAGAAATTCACTTCTGCATCTTAACACATCCCCTTGGGGAGCAGTGGGATTAAACCGGTTACTTGCAAATTAACCACTAAATGATAACCCTGAGCCTCCCACACCAGGATTCGATTTACTGATCTCTTGCACGAAAGACAGGCACTTTTCCACTGTACTATACATTAGGCATACAGAGCAAATATTAAAAGGCATTAAAATGTGCGGTGGGATAGAGAGAAAACGCGGGAAAGTTTAAGAGCTGTGAGCAGGGTCCGAAATTAACACTCGCCAGATGCCAGATGCGAGTACATTTTCCGTTTGGCAAGTAAATTTCAGAGGGCTAGCTGCCACATGGCGGGTAAGTGTTTGTACAAAATAAGTTGCTTTTCAGTCATCATTTGGGTGGATGCTTGTTTATGTTCCTCTGCTGTCAGCTTGTATGACAACAAACGCGCACGTACACAAACACTCGCACCTGTGACGCAAGAACGACGGCAACTTCGTCATGTCCGTTTGCTAACAACTAGCATTTAGCCCAGGCTAATTACGTAGGAGGATTATGTGGAGATATTTAGCAGGAGGCAGTCAGACTGACTTTGGCCAGTAAAAAACATGCTTAGCCGGTTGATTTTTACGTTTACTGGCCAACTTGGCCGGTGAATCAGGAAGTTAATTTCGGACACTGGCTGTGAGGACGTTGCAGAGCGAAGTATGTCCGCCGCGCTTCCTGGTTCCTGACCCGGCTGTGTCTGTTCTGGTTCCCTCTGCAGGGACATGCTGCAGCTCTTCAAAGCCAAGCACAGAGTTCCTGCGTAAGTTTGCACCCAAACACCGGAAGGACCCGAGCCAAGGAATGCACTGTGTGACCACGTCTCCTGCTTTACTCTGCAGAACGTTACTCTTGGACCACTTCCTGTCTGTGTGCCGGAGCTGCAGCGCGCCTCAGAGAGCAGTGGAGCTGGTCCAGCTGTCCACGGCCTTCTGTCTGCCAGTGACGGCAGGGCTGGCGAAGAGAGCGCTGGCTGAGTTCGAGCTGACCGACGAGCAACGGTGAGCTGCTGGAGCGTGACTCCATCACTTCACGAAACAAAACCTGGGATCACCAGAAAATAAACTGTTCTGCAGTTAATTTAGCCATTTCAATTGACTGAGGGTTAGAAAAAGGCAAGGAGCCCTGGGTAAAAGTTCAAACCCCCCTCAGACTGTGGCCCAACAAGCCAAGCTCCTCTGCTACACTATCGGGTGGCCTGATCATGAATTATTAGCAAACACCAGTTTCTCAGAACGCTTAAGGTCCTGACAGAAAGCTCTGAATAAGTTAGAAAGGTAAAGTACAGGCCTTGTTAGGGCGGAGCAGACCTGCAGAGAATAGAAAAGAGAGCAGCAGTTAGCTGGACGTCATCGATCTGGACGTCAGATATGTTTGCAGTCTGTTGCTACTGTAGAAATCTGGAGGTAAGTCCCTTACAAGACCATTAAAATCCCTTCAACTTATTCACATTTTGTCCTATATCAACCAAAAGTAAAAAGTATTGCGACTTTATGTGGAAGACCAGCAGAAAGTAGTCCATGATTCAAGAGTAAATGACAGGTAGTTTACAAATACTTTTAAAGTCTCCAAAGTGTGGAATTTATCTCTATCCCCTTTACCCTGAGACCCATAAATAATACTCAGAGCAACCAATTTCTCTGAGTCCATGTGTCCGTTGTTTCATCTCAGTATCGATGCAGCTGTTCTATAAAGGCCTCAGGGGGTTCTACGAGAACATGAGAGAACAAACAGCATCATGGAGCACAGTAGACAGGTCAGGGAGAGAGCACTGGAGAGTTAGATCATGAAAAACAAAATAAAAAACAAGCTTTCAACATGTCAGTTCTGCTCAACACATCATCTGAACTTGGGAAGAGTTTGACATTACCAGAACTAAGCAAGGATGGTTTGGACCGGTGTGACATCCATCTGAAAGGTTAGGAGATCAGAAAGAAGCTACTTCAATCTGATTTCTCTCTGATGTGATGGAAGAGGAGAAGGCACAGGTCACATCCACAGAGTCCCATTAAAAAGATCCGCAGGATCATGCCACGCCCATCTCCCTGCCATACGCTTATCCACGCTGCCAGCTGCAAATCTCCAAAGGTTTGGGTTGGAACAAACTGTCTTGTTTTAATTCATAAGAATAAAAATGCCATTTTAGTTGGATTTTCTTCACATCAGGCTCTCCAACATGAAGACTATGTGCTCATTAGTCAGCGTTTATTGTTAATTCAGCAACAGAAATCAAAACAGAGACGCTGTCTCTGCGTTTTATCAGGCAGTTCATGCTCTAGAGGTAGAGTCTGAACTAAAGGGTGACACGGGAGTGGATTTTCACTCCACTTCCACAAAGAAAATTGTGCTTGAGTAAAAAATAAAGCCCTGTCCCATCCCACTCCTGGTAAATTTACTCCCACTCCCATTCATAATGACTCCCACTCCTGCGCCACTCCCATTCTGGTTGCCTTCATTAAGTCTTCTGGCAATACATTGAACCTGAATTTCTATGAAGGGTCAGTTAGGTTCCTGTTTTTCACTGTATTAAAAGACAGTGAAAGTAAAAGGAATAATATTAAATAAATAATAAAAGTAACAACCAAGGAAACAGACCATGCCTATCTTAGTTGAATAAACAACAGTACAGCAGCCTTGGGTCAAGACATTAGCTCCACAACATGGGACTATCCTCACCTCTCTGCTCCTGGATCAGGTGGTAAAGATAGGGAAAGGCACATGTGCTCCACTGATGCTCAACACAGGAACGCCGCAGGGCTGTGTCCTTAGCCCTGCCCTCTTCACCCTTTTCACTCAGGACTGTTCTGCTGTCCACCCCACAAAAACCGTGGTGAAGTTTGCGGACAACACAACTGTAGTGGGTCTCATCTCCAACAATGATGAGTCCCACTACAGGGATGAGTTCAGCAATCTCACACAGTGGTGCTCCAGGAACAACCTGATCCTGAACACCAGTAAGAGCAAGGAGGTAGTGATAGACTACAGGAGGTCCAGGAGGACTTAACACACTCCTCTCTACATACAGGGGGAGGTAGTGGAGTGCATGGACAGCATTAGGTTCCTGGCCATTCACATCTCCTCCAACCTCTCTTGGACTGTGAACACCTCCCACCTGGTGAAGAAGGCCCAACAATGGCTGTTCTTCAGGAAACTGAAAAGGACTGGACTTCCCACTAAACTGCTAAAGAACTTCTACAGAGCTAACATAGAGAGTGTTTTATGTATCAGCATAACTGTGTGGTATGGGAGCTACACAGTCCAGGAGAGGAAGGACCTAGCACGGGTGGTGAGAACAGCGCAGGGGATTGTGGGATGCCGTCTGCAGGATCCAGACTCAATTCATGCAGAACGAGTCGAAAGAAAGGTCAGACGCATCTCCACTGATCCCACCCACCCAGGCAATGCGTTGTTTGCTCCTCTCCCATCAGGTAAACGCTTCAGAAGCCTCAAAGCCAAAAAAAATAAGCTTAGAAACAGCTTCTTCCCCAGAGCTGTTAGGACAATCGCCCCCTGATGGGAGACTGCAGTCCAACTCTGTTAAATCACCCCACTGTTAATAGCCCTACGTTACAATCACCTTTATGATACTGTCTACTGCACACTATCATCTCTGAATATCTAAATGCACATTGCTGTAAATGAAGCCTCAATCATCATTGTTCAATAAGCACCTTACTGCCTCTTTATCTGTTATGTGACTCTCCCGAACGCTACAAAAAAACAAAACAAAAAAACTGTAACCCTTGTTCATTGCCTGCTTGTCTATTTGCCTTCATTATGTGTAATGTGAACCGGTGTGGCCAAAAGGAAATTTCACCTTGGTGACACGGTGACAATAGAGTCTCTTTGAATCTTTGAATCTTTGAACCTTTAAGAATTTGGGTTTTCACTCCGGTCACCTCAGGTCTGTTGGATTGGGACCAGTGGATTTTTTCCAACAAGATGATATTTTATTCAACATTAAGCCACTATTGCCGACCACGCCCCATTTGGAGGACATTAACTCAGTTTCTTTCCTTGCATCTCTTCCAGATCCATTTTGTCTGAATTTGAAGCTGCGCCAGAGAAAGAGGACTGAACGAAGCGAACAACGTTTAAATATAAAAGCGGTTGTAGCTAAAACCCTACAGTTTATTGTGAGGAATAATTGTGTGTCTGACCTGCTTGTCTGTAATAAAACGTTGCGACATATCCAGCCTCACTTCGTCTCTGTGTCCACTAGAGGTCAATGTCTCTCATTTAATTAACCACCCGCAGTGTTAATTAGACTCTTTTTAATGCTCTTTTTTGACTCACTCTGTGTTTTTCTTTTTTTTTTTTTAAATGGGCCATCCGAAGGTTCCGATCTTGTTTTTCTGTGTAATCCAACAAAATGAACGTCGTCCCGGGGGAGGGGGCGCAGATGCACATTTCTGGCTGTGATAACTTAGCAGCTTCCTGGAACTGCTGATAAGCTCCTTCCTCAACATGCTGCCTGCGAATTACAAGTCGGGGCTCTGGAATGTCGTGCTCCTTTAAAAACCTCCAGATCTTAAAGAAATAGGAGCACCTTTGGGTTAACGTATGCAATGGTTTCACAGACAGACATGCTGGGACAAGACAGGTCACTGGTGTTTATGTGAAATTGTCTGCTCTGGGCTCATTTTGACCCCAAAAAAACACAACAGCGTTTTAATTTGGAACCAGTTAAGCGAGCTCAAAATTGAACCAGGGCAAACTTTTAGCGCTGGGTTTGCACAGGTCTGGAACATTAGTTTAATGGTAGCATCTGTGAAGCAATAGTGTCTGAGGAAGCGTCTTATCCTGTCTGTGCCTGTCTGCACTCGGGGGGGAGATGCGGGGTGGGTGTGAGCAAGCCAGCACAGGTGAGTGCCTCCCCGTCCAAGGCCCTCGACCAATCATCCGCTGAGCTGGCAGCGCGACCAAATAAGGAGAAGTGGGCCGAAGAGCAGAGGTGGAGGGCACTCATTAAGTACACAATACCTGACTTCCAGCCATCATTTGCTGTTTATTTGCATGTAATGGGAATACAAACCTTCACCTGCAGCCTCCTTATTTGGTTGATGTCTCAAAAGTTTTGCCTGTGGGTCTAACTAAGGAGCAGGGATGCTCAAGCAGACAGACGGGGAGTAGAACTAATCGGAGGTGTTTTAATTGCCTGAATGAAAGGAAAAACATGTCACTAAAAAGATGGCAGAAGTAGGTGGAAGGAGTAGGTGCTACAGCTTCCCTGATGGTGAAGTGGTGGGTGTCGGAGGTCTCGGCTCACAAAGATGTGATCTTCTGGATCTTTTGGTTCACCAACAGGAGGTCCTGGTTGTTGAAGGCTTCAATTTGACCGAGGCCAGCTTTTCTTCCAGAGAGGAAGACCAGGGAGGAAGGAGTAGACTGGCAAAGACAACCGTAACAGATGTCCCTAGGCGGAGAGTTAAAGAGGAATCATGAGATTTCTGGTACAACTACAATAAAGAGCAAATCACAACCACACCACTCTGACTGCTTTTCCCTCCCCGTGTCATTTGCTTGGAACGGCAACAAGCAGCTCCGTGGCCCTGGGGGAAAGCAGCAGTTGGCTGGACGTCAGATATGTTTGCAGTCTGTTTGCTACTGCATAATTAAAACAGTAATCTGGAGGCAAGTCCCCTACAAAACCATTAAAATCCCTTCAACTTATTCACATTTTGTCCCATATCAACCAAAACTGAAAAGTATTGCGACTTTATGAGGAAGACCAGCAGAAAGTAGTCCATGATTCAAGAGAAAAACACCAGGTAGTTTCCAAATACTTTTAAAGTCTCCAAAGTGTGGCATTTATCTCTATCCCCTTTACCGTCAGACCCATAAATAATACACAGAGCAACCAATTTCTCTGAGTCCATGTGTCCGTTGTTTCATCTCAGTATCAATGCAGCTGTTCTATGAAGGCCTCAGGGGGTTCTACGAGAACATGAGAGAACAAACAGCATCATGGAGCACAGTAGACAGGTCAGGGAGAGAGCACTGGAGGGTTAGGTCATGAAAAACAAAATAAAAAACAAGCTTTCAACATCTCAGAGTTCTGCTCAACGCATCATCTCAACATGGGAAGAGTTTGACTCCACTGCAAACCGATCAAGACATGGCCGCCCACCTGAACTGACCGACGAAGAGAGCCTTACTTAGCGAAGCAGTTTCTCTGGAGGAGCTGCAGAGATCTACAGCGCGGGTGGGAGAATCTGTGAACAGGACAACCTCTCGACACAACTCCCATTTATGGAAGAGAGCCAGGGCCACAACGGTGTGGCTGTAGCCAAATGATTTCCGTGTGATGAGATGGTCCATTCAAAGTCTCTAGACCAAAACCCAGCTGAGAGTCTGGAAAATTTCAAATCTGACTGAGCTCAAACTGTTTCCCAAGGACGACAAGGCCAAAAATGTGTTCTCTAGACGTGCCAAGCTGGGAGAAACCTCCAAAAGCTTGGCAGCTGGAATAGCAAAAAGTGGTTTTAACACATTATTGACTCAGAGCGCCTGAATACTAATGCACAGCACACTGTCTGAGATGTGGATCTACTCTTTCACAAGCAACAAATCTTCCTCTTCACAATTATGCTCCACTTCCTGTTACATGTGCTGTCAGGAGCTCCCGTAAAGCCGGCTTCCCACAAGTAGCTTTAATATTATTCTGCAGACTTCAGTCTGGATTGTCACATTTGCTCACACCAAAGTTAAAATGGTGCTCTGGAGGTTGCGCAGGGTCTGCTCCCCTGTGTCCGTGGACAGTAGTATAATGGGTAACTGATCTTTGCATTGGTGAATACACCAAATAAACACGCTGGCTTTCTGTATTCAAATGTTTAACATCCAAGGAGAAAGAGGACAAGCTTTATACACATCGCCAGAGTCTGCACATTTGCTTATGCGTGAGACGCTCGTCCCACATGGCGCTCTGTTTTCCATTCACTCTCACCCTCACACATCACGAGACAATGGTGAATGGAGCAGCAGTTCCTTTGGCCGGCTGACACTGGCGTTAGCACGCAGGCCGCTAGTCATCGGGGTGGAGACAGAAGCCCAAGGTGCTCCTGCACCTGGACAACTAGCCACAATTTAAAGCTCACCAACTGTCCGATATTATTTAGCGTACGAATGGTGCGTTTTTATCCAAACGAGAGAAATCTGACCACCCGGTTGTTCCAGGAAACTCTGTGAGTCGGAGACATGGAGCTCACCCTGGAACACTTGTTCCCAGATTAACGTGGGACGGCTGACGCCGCCGACAGCTGCTTTAGCCTGTGAAAACACAGAGCGGGCCGTCTAATCGCAACAATACAAACCACGCAGCAGGTTCTGCCATGCCATTATTCATTAGACAAAAGCAGGCCAAAGGAAAACACTGTGTGAAAACCTAAGTACCGCCGAGCTGCTGCTTCCTTTGGATCAAAGGGAGAAAGTAGCAGCCAGGTGCTGCGGGTGAAATGGGCTTGATAAACAGATGCTCGGGGAGCGCCGCTAACCCGGTAAAAGCTTTGATTGTTTTCTGCTCTGTGTTACCACCATGCCAGGAAGGGAAGGCAACAGCAATGGCTGCTGTCCGTCTGTCTGGAAGGAGTTATATGGCCATTTCAGACCTATTTAACGTCTGTTTTTATGCTGTGAGAAAACGGGTTCAAGAGTAGAATAAGCTTAAAACCCAGCCGCCAGTCTTCCCAGGAGTGATAGTCCCACCTGGTTTACCCCAAAGTCACATTGTTTAATGTTTAAAGCAGAAGCAAAAAAAAAAAAAAAACCCAGGAGCTCCATCTCAGTCTCTCCAGGCTCAGCTGGAGCGCTGGCAACGCGACTGAGAGTCGTGAAAGGTGCATCTGAATGAACCACAGGATTTTGGAGAGGTGAGGCTGTTAGTAGAGATGTTCACCCTCAAGCCCGTCAAGCACGGAGGTGGAGGGCTGGTGATTTGTGTTCGTTTCCAACCACAGGACCGGGGCCCTTGAAGTGACTGATTCAGCTTTGTTTACCAGCGCATTCTAGAGTCTAACGTAGGGCCTTCTGTCCGACGGCTCAAGTCTCAACTGGGTCATGCAACGTGATCTGAAAGCACAGCTACAACAGGCCGGCTGAAAAAGACGAGAAACGAGGTGCTCTGTTTCACAGTCTGAGAGCGAAGTGCTCTGTTAGGAACATACGGGGTAATCAGAGCTCTGATGTATGATGGAGCTTGATTATTAAGGGCTGTATATGTGAGAAGGAGAATTTTAAATTCTAGTCTTGATTTAACAGGAAGTCAATGAAGGGAAGCTAAAATGCTGCAGCAAGAGTTCTGATTTCCATCAGAACTCTTGCTGCAGCATTTTGGATCAGCTGAAGACTTCAAACTGCATTTTGTGGACTTCCTGATAGTAAAGAATTACAATAGTCCAGCCTTGAAGTAACAAATGCATGGACTAGTTTTTCAGCAGGTGAAAAATAGAAACTCTAGAAACCTGTTTAATATGGGATTTAAATGACATGTCTTGGTCGAAAATAACACCAAGGTTTTTTACTTTATTACCAGAGGCCAAGTTAATGCCATCCAGATTAAGTGGTTGATTAAGAAGTTTATTTTTTGAGGACTCTGGTCCAAAGATGACAACTTTTGTCTTGTCAGAATTTAAAAGCAGTGAATTCAAAGTCATCCAGGTTTTGATGTCATTCAAGACGTTCCTGTAGTTTAACTGATTGATTGTATTTATCAGGATTTATGGATTTATTGAAATGGTCTCTACCTCTGGAGAGGTCGGCTCAGTTCAAGTGGCTTGAACTCGTTTGCTGCCTCGATTGGAACTTCCCTTGCTGTGTGTGCCAGCTGGTCAGTCAGCCATTGCGGTCGGTCGGCCTGATCCTCCGCACCCATCTCCATTTTCCTCAGCTCTTGATCAGAAGCCAGGGTTTCTGACGCATCGACCGTAGACAGCCATTAGAGAAACCATTTTACCTTTTCACAGGGAGCACGTTTTAGAGATAAACGACGGGAGCCAACAGAAAGCAGACGTCAAGGACCTCTACCTGCACTGAGATCTTCTACGCAGGGGAAAAGGACGAGGTCGCTGAGTGTTAACCTCAGCAGAAGGCAGATCTTTGTTTGAAGAGCATTTAGATTTTACCAGTTGTTTTAAACATTTACTTCATTAGCATCCTCGTACGTTATCTAGCTTTTGGGAGTTTGTATATACCACACCGTGCCTCAGACAAACAGCAGCCCGTAATTAGTACTGCTGGACCGACGGCTGATGTCAGACAGAAAACATCCAGGTCAGGTTACTGCTGGTTGAACTTCTAAAGATCTTCAGCCGCCTCTCCCATCCAGGTAGTTTCACCTTGGAGGCAACATCTGCCCTGTGGTCACTTCTGAGCAGTAAGACAGTGGAAGTCACGCTTTTTGTGCCATACAGCATGTGTAATACATCCTGAAATAATATTAACTTGAATGGATGAGTCAACTGCATGCAGTATCTGCTGATGTAGGTAGGACCAGTGTCCTGGTCCTACCTACATCAGCGACCCTTTGTCCCCGTATAGACTCCTTCCAGAACCTTAAGCTCCTCGATCGAAGCCTCAGATATTCCTCAGTGTAGGCTGACTCATGAGCGAACTGGAGGTCTCTGTTGGTTCCCAGACTGGAGAACAGTCTTCCTTTGTATGTCAGGATGGCAAATTCTCTTTAGCGTAGGAACTCATGGTTGAAGCTCTTAGGACGCTGCTAATAGAGGTTGAATAGTTCAATGACAGTAGAATGTGACAGCAACAAAATTAATCTAATTGAAGGCGTTTTATCATGATTGGGAAGGCCTCTGTATGGTGTTTCATGCCGATGTTATTCTATTCAAAGCAAAATGCTTTTCTCTCCTGGCTCTGTTTGTGTCTCGGCGAACAACAGCAGAGGCAGCCCTTTTCTAGGCTCTCCTAAAGATATTTTGGGGAAGTCCCTTTATTAACAGTTGAAGGTATGTTGAGAGATCGGGGGATGCGTCTGTTTGCTTAAGAGCAAAATCTGATAACATGTAGGCTTAACTGACCCGTGTCGCTTTGAATTAGGTAACTGGTGTCTTGCTAAAGTACGCACACTCCTTAAGATTTTTCCCATTTGCCCATGGTGAAACACGGGGGAAATGTGTCCTTTCCACACCTTTGTTTCCCAGAAAAAAAACGCAGTTCGACAAAGCCTTCTAGTCCTCTCTGGTTTGTGTCCCATGCAGAGGTATTCACTCTGACAAGATTCAGCACATCGCTTCAGGAGGAGAGTGTGAGACATCAGAGGAGAAAGAGGAGAAAGAATGGAAAGGAAGGAGAGGAGGAGGAGGAGGAGGAGGAGGATGTAGGAATTCCTGCATGTCCAGGCTGGCAACACTGACAGCTCAGATGCAAAAAGACACTTACTGCTACAGCACGGTTGCACAAGGGAATCATGCAGGATCTAAAAGCCACCACGATATCAACACATCTGGCTCTCTGCGTGGCGGGGACGGTAAATCCAGTGAGCTGAAGGTTCTGCTGGTTGATGCCTCGCTGGGAAGGTCTTTTGTGCTGACTTTGTACCTTCAGACGTGTGAAGGTAGCTGGTCACCGCAGCGGCAGGCATGACTAACTCTGCGTCAGTCCGTCTACAACTACAAGGCCTTACTTATCTCCTGAATCTCGTAGTATGGGCCAATAATCCTGAGAGTGGAATGGTTGAGGCATGCTCTCAAGGAAGAAAACAAGACACTGTGCCATACGTTGCTCAAAGAGGACATAATGGAGGCTAAAAGTAGGAGGTCTGAGGCTGAAAGAGGCTCGAGGCTGGGCTGCAGGTTGACCTTCTAGTGGGACAACGACCCTAAACACACAACTTCAATGGAATCCATGAGATCCAGGCATGCTATCAATGGTCCAGTCAAAGTCCAGAATTAAATACAAAAGAAAAACAAAAAACAAAAAAACAAAAAACACAGCTGTAAGTGCAGAGGACAGTGAATCTGCATGATAGTGGCCCCGAAGCTGGTTCTAAGCAAATGTAAACTAAGCTGCTGCTGCTTCATAGGCTTCTCATAAAGCCTTGGCTCTTTATACCGTAGATCTAACATTTGTTTTTTTGTTCATTAAGAATGAGAAGTTTGTTACATTTGATTTGAAGGTTTTAACATAAATAGATTAAAATATTCTATTTTGTTGAAGATTTAAAAATAATATTTAAAAGAATTGGCAGGTAGTAGAAGTGCAAACAGTAACATTCATGGTTTAATTGCTGCACTAACTACAGTCTGTTGCTACGAGCTTGAGTTTGTTTTTTTCACTGACACATCTAAGAAAATATTAACGAATAAGTGACTGCCTTTGAGCCCAGCCAATTAAAGCTGGCCCCCTGTCTCCATGTCCGTATTAAAATTCTGAACAGGACGAGGGGCCTCAAATCAAGTTCTGCTTCAGGCCCCACACAAGCTTGCGCCGGCCCTGGTGGACCCTTTGAATTAAGAACTATGTTGTCACTCAAAAGCCTGATAAAATATGAAAAAGTTTGAGGCTTCATGTGGGAAAATGTGAAAAAGTTCAGCAAGCGGGAACTTTTATACCAAACTAAACTAAACTTTGAAGAGTATTAATTTCAAAGCTCCTGCAGCTGAACTTCTCCTCTTGGATGTAACCATCAGCATGTCCTTATGCTCAAGGTCCTTTACTTTAGATTTTTTCTTTGATATTTAATATTCATCTTTTTGTTTTTAAATCAGGACAGCGAAAATATTTCGCATTTAAATAAATACATTTGAACAAGAAGCTCCTCCAGGAGCAGCGAGCCTCCTGTGCCGGTGCTCCCTGGGCTGGACTAGGCCCTGGAGGCGGGCTGCTCCCCGGGGCGAAGGGGGCGGAGCGGCTCCGCTCACCGGGCGGCGTCAGCCCTACAAGACGGGACGGAGCGGCACAGGCAGGCCGACAGAGGCACGCGTTTCCCCGGGCTGGTGTCACCGAACTGCCGCAGCGGACTTCAGGTGAGGACCTGTTCTGGCTTATTACGGCTTTATTACCGAGGCACATATCCCGCTCTGTAGCAGCTGTTTCCCAGTGGAAATAAGTATATATATATATATATATATGTATATATATATATATATATATATATATATATATATATATATATATATATCTATATATATATATTATATATATATATATATATTATATATTTAATTACAATGTCCGCAGATCTCTGGTTAAGAATCGCTGGTAAATTAGCGTTAGATGAGCATACAGCACCAATATCCAACGTGGAGATGTTGATGTCCTGGTTATGTGAGCAAAGCTGGTGTTTTTGCCTCTGGCGGCTGGACCTGGGGTGGGACAGCCAGAGAAGAGCAGAGCTGTACCTGTTTTCTCTACATCAGCTGTTTCTGAACTAGAGGTGATCAGCTGGACAGGGTGCTTCAGTGGTGACTTCTGCTAGAGGTGGACTAAATTTGCTCCGACCCAGTCAGACATCCAGTGTGAACCCAATGTGGGGCTGTTGTCATTGACGCCAGAGAACTAGAGGGCAGGTAATTCCCCTAAAAACAGGGACATCTAGTGGCAGTAAGATGCACACCTTCTCTGAGTATTTCACATGCCCCCCAGTTGACAGACTTAATAGAAAGCCTCTGATGTGGTCTGTTTTCCTGAACTTGGCGGCCTAGTGGTTAGATCAGGGTGTGTGCATCCTTAGGTGGCTGCAAATTACCCCCCCCCCCCCCACACACACACACACACCCACACCCATAGTGGCAGCCCACCGCTCCCTAACAGATGGGTTACATGCAAATGACACATTTCATTGGAATGCACAAAATGTTGCAATGACTAATTAAAATGATGATGATTACTTAAAGAACAAAAAGCATTACAGATGCTTAAATCCACCGATGGACGATTGGATTAGGCCGATTTTCCCTTGATTGGGGATCAGCAGATCCTGTTTCTTGAATTTAACAGACCTAAGAGGACGTCATCGGGGTTTTTTTGTCTGTAAACGCAACAGTCACGAGCGTGCACTCTGGTCTACTTCTCTGAGACAAATCAAAGTCAAAGCTTAGTGACGTATCCTTCGATGCATAAATGAGGAGGATTTTGTAATTCCCTCAAAACCTACCACTCTGTCATAACCTTCAACACAGTTTTCTTCTTTCATATGTTGCTGTCTACTGAAAAAAACAAAGTCCAAAGAAAATATGAAAGTGGCATCAGCCTGGAAACCCTTTTCAATGCATCACTGGCTGAACGTGCAGCCACCATCAAGAAAAACAGAAATAAAAAGGCTGTTGGGACATTCGGTTCCACCCCGCTGCTAAATTTATGTTACTGTACAAACCTGTTGAAATTTAGGCTGCACGATCAACCATGGACTGAATCCAGTCCATTTTTCATTTAATTAGCACTGATGGTTTAGGTTAAATAGTAAAAAACACTAAAGTAGAAAGAATGCATTAACATGACCTTTTTATGGCTGGCTAAGTCAGTAGTTTGTAGCAGCCACTGCCTTGGCAATGCTGTCTGAATGGTATTTGCAGATGTAAAAAAAAATAAAATGTGTTCATTATTCAAATAATGTGGGTAACAGTATAACTGTGCTACATAAGACCCAGTTTCATGGTCCCATAATGCCTTTGTCACGGGTGGTTTGTGAAATGTTTCTAGCCCTTCGCCACCTGCATGTGTGACGATTCTCACGCGCCTCTTTTTGACTATTCGGCCATCACGTTTGCATGCCCTCCCTTAAACTGAACTCTCGTTTGTTTGCCGTGCTGCAGCCTAATTAGAGCATGCAAAGAAGGGCCGGGCAGATTTAGACGCAGAGAGGTCTGGATTGAGTGAGGCTGACACGCTTCGGGTCCTAAACGTAGGACAACGGCTTCCTTTTTCAGGCAGGCCTTCACAGCTCTGTTGAGAGCAGCAGGTTTAAGGGGGCGGGGCCTTCCAGCCAACTGCACCTTCTTATTCTAATGCGGCTGTCTTTTGAGATTGATGGCAAATCCAACAAGCCAACATGGTCTCGAAATACTAGCTCCCTGCAGCAGGTGCTAAACTTAAATAAAAATATTGGAGGAGGAATTTTACATAATCATAAAAAAAGCGAACGCGTTCAGGACTTTTCTTTGTGCTTAGGTCACATCGTTGCTTGGGTACAGAACACCAACACCATGAGTGGTTCGCTTTATTACCAGTACAATATGAGGTTAAAGTCTGAATCTTAAAGAAAGCAAGATGTGTAGATTGGACCCCGTAGACGTGACTGGCTCACAGATACTCTAGAAGGGTGTTGGTCATTTCACTCCTTCACCACTTTGGTTCGCTTGCGGTTTGCAAATCAGACGTTTTCACACCATCAAAGCATCCAATCCGATCCAGGGGGACAGTGTGCTTCGACAGCCAATGGTCTAAAGTAAATTTCTGTATTCTTCTCATATTTTACTGTCAGATCATGTGGTTTTTGTGATACAGATAAATTATATCTACAGGTAAGCAGTCCCGTGACATCATTTTGGTTTGATCTGGGATAAACTGAACTGATCTGGGATAAACTGAGCCGGAGCTACTGTCAACCATATTCTAGACCCTGTTTTCCATCTGTGCATTTGAATTAATAGTCTCTTATTTGTTTGGAGACAAACTGTGACTGTAAGATATCTTCCTTTTCATCATGCAATGCTTGTTATCAGGTGTACCTCAGTGGAACGGCTCTCGTCTCTTTAATGGACTCTCTGCAGCTAAAAGCCCTCTCCATCAAAACCCAGCTGAATCAAAATCAGGACAGGGTCCTCTCACTGCCTCCTGTTTCTGGAACTGGACCTCCCCATTAGTACTCAGGTTTTATGCAATGTAATACGATGCCAAGGTGCAGAAACTCTGCCTCTTCAGCCGAGCTGCACATGCAGCATGTTTTATCTGGAAGCAGGCGCCTTTAAGAGCTGATGCTCTTCGTCAACTCGGGTTTGGCCTTTTTTGACCGAACCTGGTTGAAGAAATCCCAGGTTGCAGTTCACTAAATCTGATCTTTGATCTCAAACCTCAGCTCGTGAGAGTGATTATCCGGTAGTAGAAGGTTTATCAAAACATTTCAGCCTGCAACAAGCAGATATAGATCGAATCCGTCTTTTAGATGGAGCCATTGAATAACCTAACAGAGGAACTATGATAGATATCTGTTTACACAAGCTGACATTCCTTTCTGTGACTACCATTAGAAAATGATGACAGGTCTGATGAAGGCTGCAATATTTATATTAGTATTGATGAACCCATAAAGGTCTCCAGACCGCCGGAGCTGCAGACGCTTGTTTTGAACACAGCCAGCCTGTGGCTTCCTGCTGCAGTAATGCTCCAGACTGAATGAGAGGATCCTACCATAGTCCGTCTTTCCCATTTGAAGACAAAAAAAGAAAAACGTAGAGTAGCTGGGGTGCTGTTCCATCCGGCTTTGACCCGGATGAATTTCCACCGCCTTGACGTAATCCACCGTCAGGAGGAGGAACCTGACGGCAGCGCTGCAGTCTGTTTCAGGATGAATGCGTCAGCAGGCTTGAAACTGTCGTCTCTCCCACAGGTCGTCAGCATGACTGAGAAGGTGAGCGCCGAGGAGATGGAGGAGATCAGGGAGGGCTTCCAGAAAGTGGGTGAGTGAACGTTCAATATGCAGATCCCGCAGATACGCCATGGCGCTTCGGTTTGGGGCACAACAGCTGATGAGCATGTGTGAGTCTGAGGACAAGCTCAGAGCCAGATGTGGGAGAATTTATTGTTGGCCCTGCTAAGGATAGGTCTGAGCCTTAATGTGAGTTCATCTTTTATAGCAGTGTTATTAAATAAATTCATTAATAACTCATAGAAATGGGTTTATTGTGAAGAAACAGTTCTATGTGAAGAAGAAATGGAATTAATAACCTTTCACAAGGTTGGTCTTTGAGTTAAGAGATCTGTGACCAATCTCTGTACATCGTCCAGATATAGAAGGTTCATTGTGTGTTCCTGTTTCAAGCTTTTTGGATAATTTTCCTATTAAAAAAACAACAATGACTATCCATTTTCCATTTACAGGTAGTTTCTAACAGATCTTTTCCTACTGAAAATCTGCCACATATTCCAGAGTCAATGACGCAGTTCTAACAAGGTTCCCAGGGCATCCCGAAGTCAAAAGGCCCACAGCAAGATAGAACCCCCTCTGTACTGTACGGTTGACATGAATAGCTCAATCTTCATCTCATCTGATCAAAGCACACAATTCCAGTTAAAGTCCCAGTTACGTTTAGCAAACTCCGCATATGTTTACATCTGTGATGGCAGGAAAGAAAACGCTTTTCCTCGCATATCATGGTTGTCATAGAAACTCAGTGACCCTAAGAAGTCACCCTTTGCTGTAGTTTTCTAACCGCGAGCTCTGGGGATTGTTGTGTGACCTCCTTTACCCTCCTCCTCCTCACCGTGGGTGCCTTCCTGTCTGTGCCGGCAGCACTACTGAGCGCTCATCGTCTGGCAAACATGCGGCGGCAGCGCTTTTATCAGCATGTTTCCAAACAGCCTGTGTGGCACTGAGTCTTCTTTTACTCCCCCACCGTGTCTAGATGTGGACGGCAGCGGTTACATCTGCGCCTCGGAGCTGGGCGATCTGTTCCGGAGG